>NC_138182.1:78479810-78781354 GCF_964194105.1 Spermophilus citellus | reverse complement strand
GGTAAAATTCAGTGGAGGAGGGGTGGGATTAACTCTCAATTTAGTATATGGATGAGGGAGTGGGTGGAGAGCTTTCTACAGACACACCATTATACTACTGAAACAATCCTGTTTTTACCTAATGCCATTACCACATAAAGAGAGAAAGAAAATAGCTTAATCAATTTGAAACCACTTCTGAAAACAAATTCTATGCATTTGAAAACTGCAGAGTAGTAGAGTTAAATTGAAGGAAAAGATACTTGGGTTACTTTGTGAATAGTAGGACTTAGTTATGAAACATATTGGCCCTAGACTCTACCCTGAGAAGGGAAAGCAGCCTAGTGCAGTGTCAGTGAAGGATAGAAATTGGCATGGCTCTGAAGAGGAGAGAGAAAGAATGCTGGATGCTTAAAAAGAAAAAAAATATATATTTATGGTGATCATCTACAATCACACTTTTAACCATAATTGGTTACTATTTTTTTTTTACCTGACCGAATAATACCTGTATGTGAAGGAAGCTGAAGAACATATTTAAGTTCCCTTCAATAATCACATTTAGGTAACCTGAAATTGATATTCAGATTGCATCCTCTTCTATCTCTATCAATTAAATTATTTTCCCCACCTCTGAAAGCACAAATCAAGTTACCACTTATAGATGTTATAAAATGCTTCCAGTTTTATTCTCTTCAAATAGTTTATTGTATTTGTGCCATAAAAAAGTGTGGTAGTGTGCTCAATATACATTCAACATAACTGAGTATATTTTTGTTCTTCAGCTCATTTCATATGATAGTTTTTAAGTACTGATTTGATATTTAATTATAAAAGTAATTATGAACAATGAACCCTGAAAAGAAAATGTGAAGGTTTTTCCCACTTCTATGAAGATAATCACTACAATGCTGAAAGCAAAGAATATAGACACAAATATATGGTTCTACTCAAAACACACCTTTTGTAATGAGCTACCAAAATACTTAAAATAATTATGTTTATAATAAATGCATTTTAGAGAAATAAAACAAGTTTGAAAAGCACCCAAACAATTCCCAAGGATAATATCAAGTATAACAGCTAATTTCCTTATGGGAATTAAACACATATGAATGGAAATTTTTATGTGAGCTAAACATTTTCAATGCCTTCAGGGAACATTTCTTTGGCACTGATTCCTTTCCAAAGGGTTCTACTCCATGTATTTGAGTTCAAGTGAACTTTTTTCAATTGCTTTGCCTCTCGTAACAGATGATCTTAGCAACCATAGATAAAGGACTCTCCAGTTGATGATGAGAATGGATAATATTTGCTCAGGGCTATAGTTTCATTTCGAGGCTATGACCGGAAGGATTTCAGTTGTATCATTAAATGTTCTTACATTCTTATTCTCTCTCAAGTTCTTCTTTCAACAAAAGTTACAGGTAATCACAAAATGAGGGCATCATTAGTCAATCAACCATTTTTCCAAATAAAATGATCAGATACTTCCCTATGTTCACTACACATTTAAAATCCAAGAGTAGAATTTATAGCAAATATGAAGTTACAGTAGTTGAGCACCTCTGGGTTTAATCCCTGGTAATATATATTATATACTATTATAGTATATGTATTATATATACGTGTGTGTGTGTGCATGTGTATGTATAATTTTTTTTCTTTTATTCCTGAGATAGGGTCCACTAACTTTCCCAGACTGGCTAACTTGAAGTTATGATCCTCTTCCCTAGCTCCTTGAGTTGCTGAGATTACAAACCCAGAATTAATTGAATGTATTTTTATTCTTCAGCTCATTTAATACAATAATTTTAAAAGTACTGATTTGATATTGAATTATATAATTGATTATATTTTTGTTGAAGAAAGATAAAATTATGGAAGACAAGTTCACAGATATCTTTTCCTGATTGACAATGATTTTTATCCCAGGTATTACTATTTATAACTTATTGGTTCAGAGTGAATTTGATATTATCATCCTATTTTATAGGTGCACAAACAGAGACTGCAGAAAATGAATAACTCCCCAAGGTTAAATAACATCACTTGACTTTGCCTACAGTTAAAAAGCTACAGACTTATGTGCTTAGCTTTTACTCATACTCATAACTCTCTATTTGTTGTTAATGTATAGTACTACATATTACCTTAGTTGAGCTGTCTCGGGATGAGTTCCTTATTGATAAACTAAGACATTGTAGTGATTTTTAAATCCCTTCTAGCTCTTTTTTCCTGAATCTAAAACTCTTTAAAATATTTTCAGAAAAAGTCCAGCATCTATCCTTCCTTAGACTTTTCACAGTCAGGTTCAGAATGTTTGTTACTATATTAGCATATCCACTAGATTTTAAACTAAAAAATGAATATAATAACCACTTGCAGTAGTTCTTCTATTACTTTCTTATGTTTCACAAGATAAAGAAGTCATTGGAATTCTTCCTTATTTTAATAAAAATTGTAAACTAAGAGACATAAATCTATTGCACCTGTAAACAATTATTAGTCTATAAGATTCTTCCCCACTTTTCAGTATTGTCTTTTTGTACATTAGAAATATTATTCTGGAATAGGATGATAATATAAGATTATATTACATGACTTCTGAAGGCAAAGTCAGTAAATCTTTTTATAATGTTATTATAGTAGATTGCTTTTCAAAAAATGGGTACTTTTTATCAACAAAGAAATAATAATCTCAGTGAAACTTATCAAAACAATTTCATATTTTTACTTTGTGATTTAAGGCATATTTGCCATCTGTTCCTATCATCTGCAATTTTATATGGTTCTGGGCCATAGGTGTGACTATCTGCAAGTGGAACTGAATATGTTATAAAGGCTTATTTGTTTAATAAAAGTCATATGAATCAATATTTTGCAGTTATTGAAAAGATGGCTGATCAAAAATATGTCTTTGTGTATTTGAAGTTTCTAATTCATTCCTATTTGTTTAACAAAAATAAGACAACCAAAATTTTGCCTGGCAGAGGTTCTAGTCTTGGATATATGCTATACTAACTTGAAGTATGCAGAAGGATATATGTTATGTTAATTGTTGCACTTGTATACTTACTAAGTACTTATTCCACTCTTTCATTATATCACACAGGTCTTGGAGATAATCACTTAAATAAAAATAAACTAAAAAGTTATGTTTTTGTTTTCTACAATGTGTTATGATTTGGATGTGAGGTGTCTCCCAAAAGTTCACATGTGAGACAATGCATAAAGGTTCAGTGAAGACATGATTGGGTTATGAGTTCCTTAACCCAATCAGTAAATTAATCACCTGATGGGATTAATTGAGTATTAACTGAAGGCCTGACTGGAGAAGGTGGGGCATTTGGATCCTGGCTTTGGAGTGAGTATATATCTGTATCTGGCAAGTGGAGATGTCTCTCTCTGCTCTTTGACCATTATTTAAACTGCTTTCCTCTGCCACACTTTTTCACCATGATGTTCTTCCTCACCTTGAAACCCAAGGAATGGAAGCTGTTGTTTATGGACTGAGACCTCTGAAACTACAAGCTCTCAACTAAACTTTTTTCCCCTAAAATTATTCTGGTCAGATCTTTTAGTCATAGGAACTAAAAGCTGACTAAAACAGTAACCTAGTGTGTGTGTGTGAGAGTGTGTGTGTGTGTGTGTGTGTGTGTGTGTGTGTGTATGAATGATGGGGGAATGGGTACCAAGGATGTAACTCAGGGGCAGTTGACTACTGAGCCACATCCCCAGCTCTATTTTGTATTTTATTTAGAAATGGGGTCTCACTGAGTTGCTTAGCACCTTGTTTTTGCTGAGACTAGCTTTGAACTTACGATCCTCCTACCTCAGCCTACTGAACCACTGGGATTACAGGAGTGTACCATAGTACCCAGCCTTTTCTTAATATTTTGAAAAGTTAGTACAGTACTATGTGCCTGGTCAATAACCAATAATGTATTTTATCATACAATAATGTATGATAATGCTAACGCTAGGGATATGTTGCTGGTTTTGCAAGAGAAAGAGCAATATAAAATTAGTTTTTGTGCATATGGAGGATTAAGGATCATGAAAGTATAAATATCTACCAGGATTAACTTTAGGTTATTGATTGGGCTTTAGAAATGTATAAAATATGTGCAAAGGTAGACAAATGGGTACTAAGATATTAGCTAGGAGAAATAAGTTCTGTGATTCTACCAAACAGAGGGTGGCTACAGGTGGTAATGATGTACTATATATTTCAAAGAAGTTACAAGAAATGTTACAAGTTTGAGAAGATAAATTGGCTTATCCTTATTTGAACATTATACAAGGTATTCATGTATCAAAACATCATAGGGTACCTAATAAATATGGATAATTGTTAAGTGTCAATTTCAAAATTTGTTGACTAATAATGTATTTGTAATGTAATGTGACATTTTTGTTACTAGTCTTTCAGAACTGTCATAAAATTTTGAATAGGTTAAATTGTCTTTTTCCTCATTTTTTTCATAAAAGTTCTCTTTATCTCTCTACCTATCTCATTAGTTATGATATATTCTGTCCTATTCATTACTACATTTACTTTGAGATGTATTTCAAACCATAATTTGATTTTCTTTCTTTGAGAGTACTTTTCTGAGGTAGAGATGCTCAATACTGCATTTAGAATATATTTAAATTCTTTTTCAACTATTTCCAGGAAATGAAAAAAGAAAAAATATTTTTTTATTCATGGATTATGCACATATTGATGCACATGCCTACATCACCCATTCATACACCTCAATTATCAAATAATGCTTACAATATGCAAGACTCCAAAATGCAGAATTATAAGATATTTACAGTGTCTTTATCTTCATTTTTAGTTTTGATACTTGAATATTCATTTTAATCCAGAATAATAAATCTCTAAAGATAGAATCATATGCACTTCTGTAGGGCAGGTAGAGAGAGATACATTTAACAGAGGTGGATGCCTTTTTTGTAATGGCTGCTAAAACATATCATTCAGGTGGTTAGTAACTAATTGGTTGGCAAGAAGGGGCCTCTTCCTTTTTGGATCTCTGAACAAGAACATTATACTAGTAACTGATTTTGATATCAGTATTATATAAATGAAATTCCTGTGGGCATTTTAAACAATCAAGAAAAAAGATTAAATATTATTCATTAAAATAGGAAACATGTATTTTCTCTTCAGTTGGAATTTGCAGTTCTTGTATTTATTAAGTTGTAAAAAAGCATATTGCACATGATCAGCTGCCTGGAGCAATGGAAATACCATAGTCTTTGATATTCAATCCAGGAAATGATATGTTGATATATACTTTTCTTAAGTGTGGAATTTACCCACAACCTCACACTTGGTAATTGATTTTGGAGATAAACTGTACATATCATTATAAGTGATATATAAATTTGATATTGATTTTCTCATCTCACAGTGTCCAGGGCAGGTCATGATTTGTCTGGCTAATTAGATTCATGTGTCTGGATTTTGACTAATGACTTCAGGGAAGAATAGAAAAATATCCGGGTGGTGGTAGCAATGGCAGCCACACATGTGTCTAATACAGTAGTGGCAAGGTACATGTGGTTAGCATCTGATTCTGTAAGAGAAGTTATTACAACCTGTTTTGTCACTGGTCAAAGCATTAGCCATACCATCCTCAGTATTCAGTGTCTATGGGACGATTTCTATCAATTCTTATTATAGGACCAGTTTTGATACTGTCCATATACCAACCAAATCTAGTTTTTGAGACTTTCCTGAAATTTTGTTGTTTCTTTACACAAAATGTTTTTTATACTTGAATACATCACAAAATCTTACTACTACAATGGGAATAGAGTGATTTCACATTTTTGTTTTGCCAGGAAAATTTTAGTTTATGCTGGCTTTGAGTAGTAAAAGTTAATAATTTCAGATTCAAAAGTGTTCAAATTCAATACTCTAAATTAGCTATATCATTAATTTAATAATGAAGACATCTATCCCTTTGGTAATATCAAATGAAGTTGATATAAATAATGTGCTAGCCAGTGTGTTCTATATATATTTAAAAATAGGGGGAAAAGTCCTAAATTTTGAATTAACAGATTCTGATCACACTCTTTCTATAACATATTTGGACATTATTAATTCATGCTTTTCACTGTATAATTATCACACCTTTTGCCTCAAAGTAGGTACAGCTTGGTAGCATTCATGTCCATGATGAAAATTAATTAATAGTTATCACATTTTTAAACTCTTTGTAACTACTGTTAAAATAACAGTTCATAACCTTCAATACATAAAGAATTAGAAAAATAAGTAATAAATCCATATTTACAGAGGTACTTTAGAACCCAAGTTATCAAAATAGAATGGGGAAAATCATATATAAGTATCGGTAACTGAATATGTATATATACGTGTGTGTGTGTGTACAAATATTCAGTTATTCCATTAAGAATGAGTTTTATGGCAAGTTGTGCAATACTTAAGGGACTGTGACGGCCTGATATAGTATAAATATCACAATACTCAAATATTTTTTGTTATATAATCTTCAACATCTATTGTTAAATTATGCACATAGAACCTAAGAATTAATTTTATATCCTACAAAAAAATATAAAATAACTCAAATAAACTTTATACTGGGAACTTCTTAAAATTAAGTTTTAATTAGATAAAATTTTATATTTTGGAATTAATACAGTCAGAGCAATTAGTAATTCGCCATTTTTTTTTCTATCATTCCCCTAAACTCTACCACTTTTTTTTCTTTAATTTTTGTTTGTTTCTTTTTTTTTTTATTTCATAGTGCCATGATCAAACTCAGGCATTGGCACTTTTTTGGCAAGCTTTTTACCACTGAGCTATACCCGCAGCCCCCATTACCAATTATTTTTCTAGTGTTATCTTATCAAACGTATTTATACAAAAAAGTAGGCAACTAGAAATAATTCTGAAACAATGATGATTCAGGGTTTTGGAATATTACTGTGGATACTTGGCAGAACACAAATTCAAATTTTGCAATAATAGTTATCTTTAATCATTCAACTTTAAATTTTAGACTTTTCAGTCACACGTGTAATCAAAGTATCTCCAGGAGCATACTCTGAGGTACACTGATGTTTGCACCTTAAGCCACATGGTTTGTATGATTCCCTTCAGGAAATTTCACTATTTATCATTTACTTGTGGTCTTGAAGCTAGGCTATTTCTTTATAAATAATCATCTACATTATAGTCATTTCTTTCTTTGAAAATATACCATGGAACAAGGGTTCATCTTAAAAAAGTAAAACATATACTGAGTTCTCCACTAGTTCAAGCTGTTGTTCATTTCTGAATCACAGTGAGGTAGGTGTGCTCTTCCTGGAATATTGTTACTTTGCCAAAGCCTTTCTCCTTCCAACAGTTACAGTGAAACTAAGAATGTAACTTCATTTCTATTAGCTGATTGACTTAAGGAAATTTTACAAGTATACATACACACAATACACATACATGTATGCATACATATTTGTGTGTTTTCTGAAATGTGGTTTCTGTCCTAATCTGTTTTTCATTTGTATGATTTTTGAAATTAATTCAATCTTCTTCTGCCTCATTTGGAAAAATAACTTAATTTTAAGAAAATATTCCATATACATAATAATAGATGGATTACATTCTTTGTTTATGTCTCTACAATAGTCTCTGTCTGTCTTATTTATGTATGTATTTTTTAAACATTTAATTTTAGTTGTAGTTGGACACAATAACTTTATTTTATTCATATATTTTCATGTGGTGCTGAAGATCAAACCCAGGATCTTGAATATGCAAGGCGAGTGAGTGCTCTACTGCTGAGCCACAATCCCAGCCCTGTATTTTATTGTTATTTTTTCCAATATAGCATACTTTGGCAGTCTTATTTTTTAAAAATCTACTTGACTGACACAGAAAATATAACAACATGGAATACTTCACATACAATAAAAAGGTTTGAGTAACAAAAAGAAAATTCACTATATAGTTCTGTTTTAAAACTAGTATGTAAAATATATAACAGATGTTTTAAACTCATGTGGTAACTCAATGTTATCTTAAATGAAATTTTTGGCATAATAGGTTTTTTTTTAAAGGAGGATTATTTAGCAAAATCATATTGTATAGTCACTTTCTAAAATGCCTTTGGGCATAAACCAATGACTGTATATAATCATTGATTTTTTGCATCATTATAATTGCTCTCAGATAATTTGAATCTGGTTGAACTTATTTCTGTGTGATATCAGCCCCTTTGAGATACATGCCTTATTCCTACAGGCTGTACCAACACCATTAGTCACATCTCTATAACTAATGGTATTTCTTAGTAAGACTTGCTGAAATAGTCACTACCATCACATAAAATATGTGTATAGCATTAGGAGATAGCACATGACATTTTGCCTCTGAGGTGGTCTTCAGAAATCAAAATCATATGTCATAACTCAATGGGATATCTCAAGAGAAATCAAGTAGATGCAAAATCTTGTTTCTATAAATTATAGTTTAGCTCACAGGACTTAAACATCTGCAAATGTGTCAATCAAAAGATACTGAAATTGCTCCACCAACCTATGTCAATTAAGGTATCATTTTTTTTTTCCTTTCCATTTTAGGCTTATGGTAACTAACGTCAGCTCACATATGTTTGGTACAGGGTTAGCTGCATTGTGATCTCTGTACCCTTTGTTCCTAAAGCTAGAGTTATCAAGCAGATTCATGATAGTCTTACAAGACTGAACATTTTTGGTTAAATAACAGGAGAAACTTGTAAATGAGTCTAGTAGCTCAAAATAGCAGACTTTTGTCCACAAACATGTTCTTTTATGACAGGTTGTTAATGAAATGATTTGAAGAAACAAATCAATAATTCTGATTTTAAATTATTTTGATGTATCCATCAGTTGAAGAAAATTTTATGTGTATATCTGCCTAATATATAATAAAAAGGAGACTGTCAAAAATTTGAATTGGTAGTGACAAATATGCATTGTAAGGGCATCATTTTTTTGACAAATAACTTAAAATGTTTTCCTAAAATGAAAATGGTATGTTAGGTGGTTAGTTTCACCTAATGATTTAAGGAGGAGTGAATAGTTATGTTTAAATAGCACTGTACATGATTTATCTTGAAAGTATGTTGTACATTCAGTTCCCAAATATTTGAAGTTGATGTGAATTTCTGAGTTGTAGTAAAATCTCTCTTGTTAAGAGATTAAGAATCTGGTAAAAATGCTTCCAATTGCAAGGTGTTTAATTGAGTTGATTTTAAGGAATTGTTTCCATGCAAAATGGTACATACCTGTCATCCTGTCATCTGGGCAACATGGGAGCCTGAGGCAGGAGGATTGCAATTTCAAAGCCAGCCTCCTTGGCAACTTACAAGGCTATAAGCAACTTAGTGAGACCCTGCCTTAAAAACAAACAGACAAAAACATTAAAAGGGCTGGGGGTGTGCCTAAGTGACTAAGCACACCTGATTGAATCCCCAGTATGAAAAAAAAAAAAAAGATAATATATTAAGGTATTGCTTTCATTTCATGCCTACTAACGTTAAGAATAATTATAAAATATATAGATCATTTATGACTATTCCAAAATTTGTGCTATTATAAGTACTCTTAATTATGAATAATATAAAAATATATTGTTATAGTTTGGATTTGAAGTTACTCCCAAAACCTCATATATGAGAAAATGCAAGATGGTTCATGGAAGAAATTATTGGGTTACAAGAGTATTAACCCAATTAGTGAATTAACCACCTGATTTGATTGAATGGTAACTGAAGGCAGGTGGTCGTGGTTGGAGGAGGTGTGGCATTGGGGGCGTGGCTTTGGGATGTGTATTTTGTATCTGGCCAGTGGAGTCTCTCTCTCAGCTTTCTGATCATCCTGTGAGCTGCTTCCCTCTACTTCACTCTTCTGTCAGGATGTTCTGTCTTATCTTGAGCCTTGAGCAATGGAACCTGCTGTATGTGAATTGAGATCTCTGAAACCATGAGGCCTCAAATAAACTTTTCCTTCTCTACAGTTGTTTTGGTTGTGTTGTTTTAGTCACAGCAGTGAAAAAGCAGACTAATCTTTGTGTTACTTTTATTTTGTATGGAATTTGTAACTAAAGACACATTTAATAATTATCATTTCAAACTGCAGAATATGTTTTTTTTTTTTTTTTTTTGCCATGGAGATTATTTATTTGTATTTGGGGTAAAAATGGGAGTTCATAACTCACTTGAATCAAATGTATGAAAGATGATATGTCATGAGCTTTGTAATGTTTTGAACAACCAATAAAAAAAAAAAGAAAAAGCAGACTAAAACATATATAGATCACTTTTTGTCCATTCATAATCTGTGCTACTATATGTACTCTTAAATTCATTGTGCGATAGCACTTAATCTAAAAAACTTAGTATGTATTTGATGTCAAATAAATAGGAGTACATAAAATGAAATCTTAAATAAAACTTACTGTCTTGAAATCTGAATTTTTAGAAAAAAAAACTAATGTAAATAATTTTCTAATGTCAAAAATTCAAGAGTATGCTACTTACATCAGAAAATTTGATAAATTTAATATAAAATGTTTTACATATTTACAAAAATAATATTTAAATTACAAGAAAAATATGAAATGTTAATGTAATTCTAATTCATTTTCATACAAATTATATGACTGTGTAAGAATAAATGGATCTTAATCATAATTACCTTAATAAACCTTAACATGTTGCATTCATTATACCCCATATTTGACTTAAATTACATACATGATACTTATAATAGATACTTATTAATTTTCTTGCAAAAGAATGTTTAATAAGTATATGTGATTTTTCTTTTTAATTTACCTTAAGTTAAAAAAATCAGAGATATTTATATATAGTAATATGCTTAAAGATTGGCAGATTACTTATTGTATTATCTTCTTTCTGTTGTCAATGCATTTTAAATTTTTATTTTTGTTCTAAAATTAACATTAAAATTTTAATGAATGATGTTGTTTCACTATATTTTTTTTTATATAGACAATTAGCAGCAGCCTATCATGAAGACTCATAATTAATTTATTATTGATGTATTAGGAAAACAATTTAGATTAGAATCAAAACCAAACTACTTTTTCATTATTTCTATACTATTCTATATTTCCACAGCCATGAATCATTTCATAGCTTCTGTGGAGAAGAATACTACTTTTTAGAATCTGTTTTAACTAATTTGGGCCTTTCATGAACAATTCTTTAAATACTTTGAAAAATAGATCTAGTATTATGGATGTTAGATAAGTTTTCAAATTATATATGCTGCCTTGATATAGTTGAGTTCTACCGAGTCCCAAAGTTCTAACTGAATCCTCTTGCTCTTGGTAGAGATGTTGCCCATCTGGTGAGAAAGGCTCATCATACTGAGGTATCCCCTTTAAGCCAGACCTGTGGCTGTTTATCTCATTCTCAAGATAATGCTTCTCTTCTGTGACAGACCATGAAATTATTCAAATAAGCCAATCGCATCCTTAGGAGGATTCAAGGGTTTCCCTGTCCTCTTGTACTGCTGTAGATTCCGCTTCCCACAGCCCTGCTTGTTCACTCTGTTTCTGACTGCCAAATCTGTTCATAGTACACCCTGTTCTTTCTGCTAGGATATAAGTATGTGATTAATAAACTATCGTTGTTGTTTTCACCTCTTCAGTGTCAGTTGTCCTGTTTCACCATCCCTAGAAACCAAGACCAGGACTCCCTCCTTCGCAAAACAACGAAAGCAGAAATAGCCTTATTTTAAAATCAGTTTTTAAACTAGGAACAAATAAACAACAGACCACAAATACCAACAGGATATGTAGTTAGTAGTAGTAACTTCTATTTCTATAATACAATAAAAATAAATAATTCTTTCACTATGTACATATTTCTATCACCTTTATTTAGTAAATGGTCATTAAGTTGTTTTAATCTACATTTTAGGATATTTAAACACTTAAAGTCTCCATAGTTGTGGGGACAAGTGCATGGAGTACTGCATACATGGAATATATTAAGGGTGTCTGAGTGGCAGGCCATTCCCCTCATGTTAGGCGTGTGAGCCACAGGCGGCTTAACCCCTAGGCATAGACCTGGGTGTGAGGCCCTGTGTTGCAGTCCTGGAGCTTGTTCTGTGGCCCACTCCTCCATTGGTCCCTGCAAAGACAGTTAGCAGAAATTGCATTGGTGGCTGCCTGTAATCTACTTAGCTGCTGCCCGAGTATATATACATGGTAACTGCGCAATAAACTCACACCTGCTTGGTCTCTGGAGGTCTTGATTAGCGACTCTGCAGCCATGCTCTCCACTACCCTGTTCCATGGACCTCCTGGCTGGACCAGAGAGATCCCAAGCACATAATATCAATACATTTGAGCCTTTTAAAATCCTTTTTTGTTTCTGCCACTGCCTTTTGAAGTTGGAATTAGTCCACAATCGACATTATAGATTCTCAGATTTTGATCATAATGGAAGTATTTGGCTTCATAAATATCAAAATTCCAATCCAAATTTAATGACACAGTACAGAATTAAAGCTCCAAAATTTAGTTATTCTCCTAGGAAACACATCTCTTCAGCTTTGAGTTTTCACACATCAACTGGATCTTCCCAGTGGATCCATTATTGAATAAAATAATTGTTGCAGTTCAGTGCCCAGGAAGAGTAAACATACTTCTAGTGCACTTTTGAAATTTCCCATGTGTGTATATCAAATATGATAATGTGGACGAGCTTGCTATATTCTAAAATGGGAGCTACGTTGGCTGGATTTTCAACCCCTTGAAAAAAGGATTGTGTCATGTTTATCTTTGTATTTCCAGGATCTGGCAGAGGGCCGGGCACAGTGCAGCTGCATAGAATTAAGCAATTAATTAATAGCATGTTTGGTTCCAAAAAGGATTTGAGGTAGTTTATAGGAAGTATATACAATAAAATAACAAAATATCAGTAAAGTCTACACATTTCATAGAGAATACAAATTGGAAAATGCCATCAGGACCCAACTTGTAGACCATAAATTCCTCAGACCCATTTTATTTTGGTTAGATTTTTAACCTTGAGCATTATGATGCAAAATTGGAAACAATACTTTTGTCTAGTTTATGGGGCATGCTTTTGTGTAAGATGTATTTCATATTTGCAAAATTACAGGATACCAAAATCATAGAATTACAGTGATGTTTTCTCTTTCTACACTCTGTCAGAGAGGATGGCACAATCAGAAAATATTGTGCTTATATTGTGTTGTTAATCACCACGATTCATATCTTTTTCTTTTAAACAAATACATCACACCTTTCAAAATAGTGTATATTCATATATAAATAAGTATAGACATGAAAAATATTTTTAAATGTCCTTTCCTGGGTGGTTCAATGCTGGATATAAATATCATCTTAGGACATGCTTCATAAAATTAGGAGAAAGATATGGTTTTATTAGGAAAGTCAAATATTTATAAAATCATTGAATTGAAATATCACTAAGATGTGTCAATAATGTGTATGACATAATAATTCATTAAAGAAAATGTAGGAATGATTTTTAAGGCTCTTTTCTTAATATCTTTTTTGAAGTAGCACTACTAGGCTCCAAGAAATTGTTAGATATTAAGACAGAATAATCCAAATAAAAAACTCTGTAACTATCTGGTCTAACTCATGTTTACCTTGCTTATTATTTTGAAATGTAAGTGGACTCCATGTACTTTATAAACTCCCTCCATGGTACATTATAATGAAACTATCAATCTGTTTTTATAAAACATTAAGTTAAAAAATAACTGTAAATATGAATGATTTCACATTGTAGAGCTAGAAATACAAATGTCAGTGTCTTCAACAACAATACCTTTTTCTTAATATTTCTCTTCTTATTTATGAGAAACAATCTTTATGTGGACCTCCACCAATTCTTTTTAAAAAATATTTCCAAGTTATTCATTGTATTTGGAGGTGGTCATTTGGGATGTTGGCCACAGGATACATAATTTCACTTAGATAAAATAATTTCAAGAGATATGTTGCAAAGCATGGTAACTATAGTTATTAACAATATACTATCGTGTATAGCGTGTGTTAATTAGTTTATATTACTAATTACACAATACTGTACATATTTCAAGGCAACCTGTTGCACATGCTAGAGATATATAATTTCAGTTGTCAATTAAAATAAATGAATAACATAAAAACAAAATTAAAAGTAAAATAGGGAGAATATGAATAAAAGACAGATGGGATTGATTTCTGTACCAGTCAACTATTGAACTGCAAAATTTAAAAACTATCAAAATTCAAGTTAACACTAAAGAGTTAGTATATAAACATTGATGTATAGACTATGTCAAATATAATAGAAATAGATGAGCATTTAGATCCACAAGCATAATAATTTTAAAATATACTTCTAATCACTATAATTTGCAACTCAAAAACAATGTACATCTGATTTTAATCAATAGCTTTGTGATGATGTACATGATACCCATTACCTATGTATGTCATGAAGATTAAGAAAGGTGGTGTTCACAGAGGGACTTTGCAAATCACCGCATCTTTGTTATCTAAATGCATAATTATTTCACTTACTTTTGACAGTTTGTAAAGTATTATCCAGGAATAACCATCTGAAGTTGGCTGGCCAATACTCAATTGCATATGTAGAACTTTCATCATATTTTTCAAACCTTTTTTTATATATCAAAAGAGCTTATAGTTGAGATTATGATGAAATCATGATAAAGGGCATGTACAAAAGATGGGACCCGTAGAAAAGCTTCCAAAAGTTATGCATAATAATAATAATCCCCAGTATAAACTTACTAAAGTTCACATGGCATAATTACAAACCAGAATCATCATGGCTAACTTACATTATAGGCATTATTTCCCATTATAATCTGTAAATTGAATTTATGTACCTAAGTGTCTATATCTACATCTTCCTGGTGCTCAAAATAACTGTGTGGTTAGTATGTTGCTATGGATGGCAATAAAAAGATTTTTTCACTGACTATGTCTTTGACGTAATATTTTCAAATTAGTATGAAATATATTATCTTAGGTGTGCCACCTCACTAAAGACAAGCTCATTGGATAAATAAGGACAACTGTTATTATTATGGTGCCAGCACTGCAGGAAACATAAGACTAAGAGAAGGACATTATGGAAAAGAAATAGGAAAATCATAAAGGAATGTATTGTCAAACTCTAAGCATTTAAGAAGAAGAGTGGAGACCTGGAAGGTGTTTCAACTTCAATCCTTTAATTTTGATTCAAAGCTCATCAATCTACATTTCACTTCTTATATATCTTTCCCAGACATTGCCAACAGGGAAAAAATAAATTAAACAAAGTAGGCATCTAAGACAAATTTTCAAACAAATAAATGGATGACGATTACAATTTAAAATTAATTGCTCTTTCACTTTATTATCTTTGCTACTCAAGTGGCTACATTACAAACTTCTGGATATAAGACATCTTTAATCCTACATTTTAATTTTAATTTTTAAAACATTTTTAGTTGTAGATGGACACAATACCTTCATTTTATTTATATTTGGTGCTGAGGATTGAGCCCAGTACCTCACACGTATAAGCAGGAGCTCTACCACTGAGCTACAATCTCAGCCCTTTTCTTTATAATACATTGATGCTTGACTTCCATGTCTGGACTACATATATTTAGAAATAATACTATATCTTATACTCTTTCATAGTGGTTTCACAGTAATTTTTCATTCCCTATTCCCCCAAATAAAAATAACAGTACCATCTAATTTGCAATCTTACCAAAGTAAGTGGTAATGTCATTGCTCCTTTTCCTTTAGCAGCTCGGAGTACAGAACTAATTTGTAATTTCTAAATTTCAGCATCTAGAAATATAGGTTTAAAATCAAAATTATCATATCATTTATTCAAGTATGGCCATTCCTTTTAAAAATATGTAAGAAGGTGGAAGGAGAGAAACATGTTCTGACCTAATTGGTGTGCAATGGGATATTTTCTGATGTTTGTTGAAGATATATCTACATTTCTTTGTTCATTGGAGTAATATTTAGAAAGGCCAAAACTTGGAAACAACCTAAGTGTCTTACTTTCAACAAAATGATGTTTCCTTTGTTGCAATTGGAAACACAAAGCATCTTACTGAAAAGAATGAACATTTTAAGATTCCATTTCAGTTTTCTAAAGCTGGCCTTATATTTGTTTGTAGTAGAAACTCCAAAAAAAGAGACTTGAACCTAAGTTTCTTCATTCCTTCTTCCCTACTCTGCCTTTCCTGTATTACTAATTCTTTCCTTCCATCTTGCTTTAGAGTTAAAACTAAAAAAAAAAAAAAGAAAACACTCAAATCATATACATGGTGACTTCCTAAAAATCTTTCAAGTCAATAAAATAATATCTCCAATATTTCTAAGTAATCTTTGTAGTGTTTTTCTTTAAGAGTTCATAAAACGTTATTATTTCTTAAAACAATGAAGTATTTACTCAGTAAATGTAATAGATTCAGCTACTTATTGTTTATGGTCCATAAAATATATAAGAATTCTGTTTAGCTTAGGCAAATTGAAATTACAAAAATATTTAAACCATTTTATAGACTTTGAATTAGTTATCAGAACATGCTATTGCATTTACCTAATGAATACACCTCAAAGTATATTTTAAAGTGTCTGGGACTCAAAGAAACTGCTAATATAAAATAAGTTGAAAGTGTGTTGTATGTGAACAATTGCAACATTTTCATATATACTAAGAATAGACATTTATCTTAGAACTCAGTGACAGATATATTTATATCTTTAGAATTTATATTATACCAGGTAATTCCTAAGGTCTCTGTCAGTTCTGAGCTTGATATATATGTGATGATGAAGAATGAATTCAAGAATGTAAGTACTGAGATATAGAAGATGATGACTCATTGATTGCTCTGATGAAAAGAATGCATGCCCATTTATTGATTGAGTTGTTTGTTTGTTTGGTGTTGTTTTTAGAGTTCTTTGTATAATCTGGAGATTAATGCTCTATCTGTGGTATAGGTGGTAAAGATTTTCTCCCATTCTGTAGGCTCTCTGTTTGCATTCTTAATTGTTGCCTTTGCAGTGAAGAAGTTTTTTTCAGTTTGATATCATCCTGTTTATTGATTCTTTTTTCACATTTTAAAATTCTAATTATTTATATGACATCAGAATGCATTACAATTTATATTACACATATAGAGCACAATTTTTCTTATCTCTGGTTGTATACAAAGTATATTCACACCATTTGTGTCTTCATGTATGTACTTAGGGTAATGTTGTCCATGTCATTCCACCATTTTTTCCCTTGTGCTTTCCTCCCTTCCCCTCCCACCTTTTTGCCCTATCTAGAGTTCATCTAATCCTCCCATGCTCCCCCTCCAAACCCACTGTGAATCAGTCTCCTTATATCAGAGAAAACATTCAGCATTTGGTTTTTGGGTATTGGCTAACTTCACTTAGCATTATATTATCCAACTCCATCCATTTACCTGCAAATGCCATGATTTTATTCTTTTCTATTGCTGAGTAACATTCCATTGTGTATACATACCACATTTTCTTTATCCATTCATCTACTGAAGGGCATCTAGGTTGGTTCCACAGTTTAGCTATTGTGAATTGTGCTGCTGTAAACATTGGTGTGGCTATACTACTATAGTATGCTGTTCTTAAGGACTTTAGGAGTCTTCTTGAGGAAGTCAGTTCCTAAACCAACATGATGGCATGATGATAGGCTTGTATTCAGCCATAAAGAAGAATAAAATTTTAGCATTTGCTGGTAAATGGATGGAACTGGAGAATATCATGCTAAGTAAAATGAGTCAATCTCCCCAAATCAAAGGCCAAATGTTCTTCCTGAATGGGGATACTTGGTGAAGGCGATCCCCCACTCACTGTCTTGACAGGGTCACTGTGAGGATGAATGCTGGCAAAGCCACGCTGGTTGGTGGGAAACCGAAACCATGAGACCCTTTTTTATGTAAAAGGGACTTTGCATTTTCATGCTTATGTTCCTGACAGGAGGCATGAGTATGTTCAATGCCAAACAAATTAAATTTCAGATGGTTAGAACATAACAGGTAGTTTATGCCTTGGAGGCTGTTCTACTACCCCTCCGCATATCAAGGACAAAGTAGAAGGCTGTTCTTCTATCTCAGTACATTGTGGACAAACCTGATAAGGGACAACAATCATCCTTTGAAAGGTCATGAGAATTTTAGGCACCACATTGATTATATCAACTAGAACCCAAGCCCATATTTCCGGCCTCTTAGAAAAACTAATCAGTATGCTTATTTCACAAAGTTCACCACATGCAGTTTCATTTTTGATTAAGGAAAGTTATATGATACACTTAGGAAAGTTAAAACATATAAAGATATATTCTTCTCTTTTTATAAGCCCTTTCTTACTTTACATAGGGATATATGATGAGCATAGTTAATATTGGTGGAAAGTGGATTGATTTTTAGAACTTACTTTCTATTGAGAAAGATTATAAAGATATGAGAACTAGTGCACCTTGAATGAGAAACAAAGAAACTCTTTGAGAAAGCAGCTCAACCAATTTTATGAGAATAAATTTAGGAATTAATTAAAATAGCTTTATAAGACACAGTTTTAGAATAATGTTAGAAATATTATTTTATTTAGATTCTTAAGTTTAGAAATTCTTAAGTTTTTAGTTGTATAGGTTTCTGATATGTTTTAAGAATGATTCATAAACTTTAGGATATTTTAAATATAAGATTTAAAAGGACTTTTTTAGATGGGAATTTTAGATTAGAAATAAAGTATAAGTGTACTTTAGGTTAATGATTGGTTAGGAGACTTAGAGTCTGGTTACATAGTTTGGCATTAGTTAATAAGAAAATAACATACCTTGGGAAAAATAGTAAATCTTGGGAAAATCTGAAAAATGTAAATTAGTGACATATTTTATTAATGATTCTGTACTTTTAATAATTATATAACTGAAGGTCATATCCTGGAAAAATGTAAATTAATGTTACATTTTTTGTACCCCCAATCATGGTTAAGGAAATGTCATGTCTTGGCAAAGTTTTAAATTATATAATCAATGACGTATTCTGAATCTATAATGATGAGAAAAATTGTGATAAAAGATGACCCAGAGAAAGCTGCATTAGCTCTCTCTCTGGAGATTGCTCCAACGGAAGGACTCCTGTCTCATCTTTTCGCCAACGCCACTCATCCTTCAGGACTCCCTGGACCCCACTAGGGCAGGACCCTGGCAGATACTGACAACAAGGCGGAGAGGGAGAAAATATAAATCCATTAGATTTGACAAAGGAAAATGGAGGTAAGGGAGCAGGGGAGGGGAATTTGAATGACAGTAAGTTTAATCAGACATAAGTTTCCTAGCCTTGTATTTGAGTACATGACCAAGGTAACCCCACATCATGCACAACCACAAGAATAAGATCCTAATTAGAATAAGTTATACTTCATATATGTATAATATGCCAAAAATATATTCTACCCTCATGTATAACTAAAAAAAATAAAATAAAATTTTAAAAAATCATTAAAAATTCAGAAAATAATACTTGTTTATTTATGGGGATACTTTCTTTGGAATTTAGGATCCACATATTTTGTAAGATACTAAAGTGCATTGAAACTTGATCTGTTTTTTAACAAGGATATAAGAAGATTCCTCAAAAAAGTTAACTTAGAACTGCTATATATGATCCAGCAATCATACTGCCGGACATATGTCCAAAGAGAATGAAATTTGTTTCTTGAAGATATGTCTACATTTCCTTGTTCATTGGAGTAATATTTAGAAAGGCCCAAATATGGAAACAACCTAAGTGTGTGTCTAGATAAACTGATAAAGAAAATATGGTATATATATATGAAATGAAATACTATTTGACTTAAAAAAAGAAATTCTGTCATTTGTGATAACATGTATAAGCCAGGACATTAAGTTAAGTGAAAAAAGTCAGGCACAGAAAGACAATTAGTTTAAGATCTCACATGTGGAACGTAAAAAAAAAAAAAAAAAAAAAAAGGAAAAAAGCTGATTTCATAGAAATTTAGAGTAGAATAATTGTTACTAAAGGCTAGGTGGGGGTCAGGTGGGGTTAGAGGTGGGTAAGTAATTGGGGGATGTTTACTAAAGAATACAAAGTCTCAGTAAAACACAGATCTGTTGCACATTATGGAAGCTATAGTTAATAATAATGCATTGTATATTTCAATACTGCTAAGAAAGTAAATTTTACAAATTATCAGTACAAATAAATGATAAGCATGTGAGATGATAGATATGTTAGTTTGATGTAATCATTTTACAATGTATACATATATCAAAACAATACATTGTATGACACAAGTATATATAATTACTATTTGCCAATTAAAACAATTTTAAAAATTTAAAATTAAAGCAATTCAAGCTGAATCTTTTGCTGCCCTCACCAGGACACTATAACATATGCAACTCAATTTCATTGAGAAGAAGTTTTAGAAAAAAGAATTTATATTCTTTTATGCATCTAAATGTAGTTTCTCTGGAATCCTTAATAAATATCTAATACTTGCCAGTTCATTAACTGATTCAGTTATTTAACTTTAAAAGTAAATCACCAGATATGTCAAACAAAACCAACCAAAAACAAGCAGAAATTACAAAAACAAAGGATGCTGATGAGAGAAATTTTGTTTTTTATAATTTGTGACTTTATGGTTTAAAGAATAAGCTTGTTTTTATAGTCTAATACAATAATGTATCATGAACAATTAAGTTAGGTAACAAGAGGACATACATGCATTTTAGCAACAATGTGATAATAGATCAGCATTTTACATAAACTAATCCTTATTTAAATACAAAAGGAAATATCCTCTGGTTAGACAGAAAAGTGCTCATTTGGCAGAGGGGAATTAAGCATTTTGTGTCAGAAGTGTGTCTATAATGAAAGCTAGGAAGACCAGCAGAAGTTGTCACAGAATTCTACAGGCATTTCATTCCCCTAAACTTTTCCAACGTCTAATGGGAAATAGAAATACATCATTACCCACATGTTCATCCTCAAAGGCCCATTTCCTCAACTTTTGTTTGTTTCTTTTTGGCTTTCAAATTAATGATTACTGATGATTTGCTTTTCTTTCTACCTTGCATTTCTTTTTTATGAATGTTATACTGAGCCACTTAAGATTTCGAAGTCTAGCCTTAGTATTACAGATATCTGTATTTTGAGTTGTCATTAGTTGTAGAATTATTAAAAGAAAAAAATCTTCAGAGTTTTATGGTGACAAGGACAATAGCTATTACCCAACACTCGCATGTACATCTTTAATAAGTATTTGTCAAAAAAGTCAGAGATAAACACTTCCTGATTTTCCTGGTAGAGCTTCAGAAGGTATATAACTCCTCATTGCTCAGATACTAAGAGGTGGAAAATAATTCACACATTATGTAATAGTTTATTCTAAATAGGTACAAACATGCACACACATGTATATGTATATATAAATGTATATTAACATGCATATACACACATTTGGTATAGCCACCCCTAGTAAGTAAATTAATGAAACTACCAAATTCACACACTTACATTCCACATATAAGTGAAATTATGCCATACTTGTCTTTCTGTGCTTTCTTATTTTACTTAACATAATGATTTCTAGTTCCAGACATGTTGTTGCAAATGACATGATCTCATTCTTTTTTATATGTGAATAATATTACATTTCATATATTATTTCATATTTTCTTTATCCATTCATCAATTGATTGGCACATGTTGATTACATATGTTGACTATTAGTAAATAGTTCTGCAACCAACTGGAAGTCTAGATGTCTCTTCAGTGTATTGATTTATCTTGCAGGGAACATACCCAGTAAAATTGCTAGGATGATACAATAGTGCTATTTTAATTTTGTGAAGAACCTCTGTATGGTTCATTATCTATGTTGTAGATAATGACTATGAGAATTTACATTTGCACCAATAGTGTGTTCTCTTTTCTCCCCATCCTCTCCACCACTTGTTATCTTTTTTTCTTTTTTATAATATTCATTCTTACCTGAGTGAAGTGATATCTCATTGTGGTTTTGATGTGTGTTTCTGTGATGATTGGTGATGTTAATGATTATTTTAAATTCTTCTTGGTCATTTATATGTCTACTTTTGAGAAGTGTCTGCTTAGATCTTTTGTCTTTTGTGTGTGTGTGTGTGTGTGTATGTATGTGCATGTGTGTCCATTATTCTCTTGCTTTTGAGTGTTTTGGGTTCCTTATGTGTTTTGGATATTAATCCTTCATAAAATGTATGCTATGTAAATACTTTCTCCCATTCTTGATTGGGAACAGACAAATGTGAGTGATGTGAACATGAGGTTAAGGGGATAGTTCTATAAACTGGTCTACTGTGCCGCTCTCATGAACTTTCTTTTGAAAAGCAATTTACTCAAAGCTCTGCCTAGCTTAAGTTAAAATGATACGCTGCATTTCTCAGCAAACAAAATGTTTTCTGTAGAGAAATGTAGGCCCTAAAAGATCCTCTTACTGATAGAAACACATGTTAGCCTAAAGGATGACTTTTGCGACCTTTACACAGATCAGATTCTAGAATTTAAGGAGACAGGATAACTAGAACTGGACAGCACAAAGGAAGGTAACACAGAGTTGCCTTGGATCATTAGCATGTCATTATGATAATACCCCCCCCCCATGTGGTAAGACCATGCACACTGGGGACTTGAAAGTCTGATGCAACCCTGTTGTCAATCAGGACTTCCCTGGAACCCCCAATAAAACTGGATGGCAGGAAGCTACACTCTGGTTATGCAGAGTACCCACTCTCTCCCTTGAGAGTGTCCCCCTTTTCCCTTTTCCTATATATTTCCCATAAACTCATGGTGGCTTTCCTGAGCAATGTGTCTGTATTCTTTCTGGGTTGAACATAAAAACCCATAACTGAAGAACAATGCAGCTGCCTCGGCTCTGCAGCAGCCCTGTGCTCTGCATCAATCGGAAGTCATCCCTTTACTTTATTGTTTCCTATCCTGTTAAAAAAAAAAAAAACTTTATAGATTGACATAATTTCATTTTCCTAGTTTTACTTATATTTTTACATTAAAGGGGCTAAACCTACTTTTTTGTCTAAAACATGGTCAGTTGTAGTATTAACTGTATACTTAAGAGAAGAATGTGTTTTCAGGACATGTTGCTTCAAACTATTGTTCAAATATTTTCTAATCTAATTGTGTCTACTTCAGCATACAACTATTTAACACAGATATGTTAATTACTTATAACACAATAAAGGATTTTTTTTCAAATTTCCTCAAAAATTAAATTACTTTTTGCTCATATATTTATCATACCTTAATCTATATACCATGAATTGAGTTAACTGCATGTCTTGGGACCAATATGAAGAAATCATTGTGTCACTTTCTCATAAATAAAAACAATAGAGTTTATCTCACACAGTTATTATAAACTGTCATGAAGTTAATGCAGGTTATATTGTTTAATAGTATACATAATAGAGTCCGATACATTCATACACAAATGTTAACCATGACAAGGATAATGAGAATGAGAACAATTCAGGAACCAATCATGGTTGGTTGGTTTGCAATATTCACAGTAGAAGAAATAACCTCCTAAAAAGCACTGAGCATGGATATTTAATGAACCATCTTCATACTATCTTCATTTCCCTTCATGCTGCAAAGTCATATTCCTCAAAGTGTGCTTAGGAGAAACAAAAGGTTCTGTACACTTTCTATTTTTTTGTTATTATTATTTCAATTAGCTTATTATATATACAGGTATACATATATGTATGCACATATACATGTATATGTTCATTTATATGTATACATATGATTTATTGTGATATATTCATACATAGAGATAGCATAATTTGGCAAATTTCATTTCCCAGAACTTTTTTTTTGTTCTCGCATCCTCTCTTCCTCTTTAACTCCCTTCTCTACTCTTTTGGTCATCCTAGTATTTTTGTGAGTTTCTCTTCATTTTTAAAATATTTCCCCCTTCACACACTAGATTCCACATATGAGAGAAAACATTCAACCTTTGACTTTTTGAGTCTTGCTATTTCACTTAGCATGTTCTCCAATCTCATTCATCTAGTCTTAACAAATGCTCTAATTTTATTCTTACTTAAGGCTGAGTAAAACTCAATTGTTATATATTCCACATTTTCTTTATCCATTCATCTGTTGACAGGCACATGGACTGGTTCTATAACTTGACTATTGTGAATTGTGCTGCTATAAACAGTAGTATGCATTTATCACTATAGTATGCAGATTTTAGATCTTTTGGATAAATACCACGAAGTGGGATAACTGGGTCATATAGTGGTTCCATTCCTAAACTTTTGCGGAATCTATATACCGCTTTCCAAAATGGTTGCACTAATTTGAATTCCCACCAACAATCTGCCCACTTTATTAACACAGGACCAATTTGATGAGGATCACATAGGGTTCCAGTTATTTCATCATCAGACTTATTTCTGGGAAGAGTGGAGACCACCTGGATGTTTTATATTTATTTTTATTAAGGAAACCCCACACTTTTTATTTGAAAATTTGGTTCTATTTATTTCTGGATCTGATACTTTCATATGAAAATAACAACAAGGCACAATTTTTAAAAATATATATTTTTAGTAATGTCTAAATATTGAACAAAATAAGATATTCTTCACCTTTCTATTGAAAAACTTCTTCAGTTGAGTTGAAGGTGAATTTTACTGTATCTTACTATAAATTACTATCAGAAGTAAATAATATACTATGAATTTTCTATATAATAACTCAATGGACTGATATCATTTGATTATTGGAGAGACTTTACTTTCAGTCATGGAGAATATTTGTCTCTGGGTTTATTCAGTATCAAGCATTATGTATTCGATGAACATATCTTAAAATGTTCCACTATTTAGTGTTGAGGCTTCAAGACTATATGTCTGCTTTAACAACCAATATGATACAATGCTTGCTTGACTTATTCCAATAACTATCATCTGGGTTTTTCTATTTTAGAGCAATCTAAATGGATTGCAATAAATGAGAGTAATTAAGTCAACCACTTAAGCAAGGAACACACAGTGCTGTCAAACTATTCAATCAATGCTATGTTCAATTATCTTATGTCTTTATTTCTGTAGATAATATAGTAATTTCTAAATGCATGTATTACTTATGTTTAGGGATTTTCTGCTGGATGTTGGAGCTATTCAAAAATAATATATTGTGATTATTATTACACTGAAATAGGAAAAATAAAATGTTGCTTACACTAAACCATACAACGAATTATCATGGTACTCTTGGCATTGTTAACACTTCATTAGAGTTCCAATGAAGAGAAGATAGCTAATTTAATTTTGTTACTTAACACAGTAATATGGGAATAAGGTGAAAGCATTCATTATAACAAGAGCCAACATTTCATAATTCTTAGTTCTATATATCTTAAAATTCCATTTTCATCTTTCTAAATAAGATTGATTCTAATAATCCGAGAGTAGATAAAATTCCCTATTGTGTTTTCTTTTTAACTCTAATTAGTTTCTTAACTTTATTTTTTAAAGCTATCGAGGATGGGCTAAATGCTTTAAATGACATTTTAAGTACATTTTCCCATGAGTCAAATATTTATTTTTTTTAAAAATATAAATGGAAACAATGTAACTAAAAAATTAATTTACCAACAGATGAAACTTTTCCCCTTTCCTATTCAATAGACAAATAGTCTTTCGTCAGGCCATTTATCTGCCATAGAAAATAATACTCTACTATATTGCAATTACTTTTCTATTAATGTCAAATATTTAAAATACTTGAATACATAAAAGCAATAAACTTAAGTAATTCATTGATCTGAAAAATTTATACACTTTCCTTAAAGAAATTTTTATAGGCTGCCAATCAGAGTCTATGCATGCTGATTTTAGGTATAATTTTGACAAATTTTTACAATCCCTACTAGAGTTTGGTAGTACCTTCAAATATAGAAATTAGAAATATGTCTGTGTAAGTTTGTGTGGGTGTGTCAAAGACTAGATAACTCAAGCATTAATATGGATGGAATAAACTGTAAAAAAAACAGATAATATAGTTAATGTAAAGAGAGCATGCCTCTTGTTCAGAAAGTGCTACAAAAAGAAATGGGAGCCGTAATGGAGAGTAAAACATGCAAGGCTTTGTAGACCATCCTGAGAATCAAAAGAGGTCTTTTGGGCTGGAGGGTGACACGATCTGAACTAAAGTTTAAAAGGGTCACTCCAACTTATGGACAACAGACTACAGTGAGCAAGAAAAGCTGAGAAAGAAGTTAGCAGATCTCAAAGTAAACCTGATGATGTGTGATGTTGAGTGAATCAGGGACAGTAGTTAATGTGATAAAAAGAGCTGGATACCTGACAACACTGAAGTTAGAGCTAACTAATTTTAGTAATAAGGGTCCTGATTCATTAAATTAAAGTCAAATTACATTGGTTTGTATTATATGATAAGTAACAAAATGCATTATTACTTTTGTAAAGATTGGCATTAAATGGTAAAAACAAAATCACATTGTTGCTGGGTGTGGTGGTGCATGCCTGTAATCCCAGCAATTTGGAAGGCTGAGGCAGAAGGACCATGAGTTCAAAGGCAGTCTCTCTAACGACAAGGTGCTAAGCAACTCAGTGAGACCCTGTCTCTTAATAAAATACAAAATAGGGCTGGGGATGTGACTCAGTGGTTGAGTCCCCCTGAGTTCAATCCCTTATAACCAAAAAAAAAAAGAAAGAAGAGAAAAAAATCACATTGCTACATTTTAAAGTATAGAAGTAGAGATTTCAATTCTGGGAAAAATCACTTAAATTGATTAACAAATTATCTGATAATGAATTTCTAAACAATAAAATAATATCCCTAATGATAATCTCTTGGAACACAGCCATCTTTCCTATATTAAAATCTTGTTTTTTATTCTACACCTGGTTCATTAAATCCTGATAGTAGGACTCCACAGAAATAGTAATGATATGGAATAAGTACAAGAAGAAAATCTGAAGAAAAATTTTAAAAACCACACAGAAGCAGGCATATAAATCATAGAGTACAGAGTGATTATTGACCATACTGGAGAAAATAGAAATGTATAATTAGACCACAGAAAAGGAGAATAGTTGAGGGTTAATCCAATAATCTACAAGTTCTAAGTATTCTTAGTTTTTAACTAAATTTTATTTGACTACAAGATCTAATTAATGTTTTTTAGAAGCCAGTGTTGAAAGATATTTGTTATAATAAAAATAAAATATGTACTGTGTTGTTCTATTACATATACTTGAAGAATTGAATGAAAATAATCTTAATGTTTAAAAGTTCTTAGCATTCATAGTAAATAAGGAACTATATAAGGTCATTAGTCAGATATTCAAATGGTCAGATCACCAGATAACTACTGGTAAATGAGTACTTTGTACCAAGCACAATGTTGGGTCTTTTAGGTGAGTATATAAATAAATGTGAAAAGTTACTTCACATTAGCAAAACCAGAAATACACAGATATTTTAGTGAGCTAAAATTAAGTTTTATATAATAAAATGTTAGAATATAATAATAAACATTATTATCTATATAGCTCATTCCTATGATTTCAAAGATGAACTTTCTGGCAAAACCACCAAATGTACATATTCATCCTAACCTGCTGTCTAAATTTGAACTTTTCAATGCCAGTTCAAACTGGTACTATTATCAACTGAAGTAAATAAAACACGAGCATTCTAAAATAAATTATTTTATTTCTTAAAGGAGTTTCTTGTCTATATTTTTATTTCTGTTAAAGAAACTCTTTATTTGCCTATCTCACAGGTTAAAAATAGAAAAGTTAATTCATTCCTCATATCTAATCTTCTGCTAAACTCTGTCAATTTTCTTGTACTGTGCCTTGAACATCACCTGCCTTTCTTTTTTAATGTTTCTTCTTGTTAATGTCATGGTTAGGATTTTCATCATGTGGTTTATCTGTTGTGATGCCTATCCAACTAATCTCCAGGTTTGAGGATTCTAATCTTCTTAGTCTGTCCTTCACACTGACATTAAATTTATCTTTATAAATACAGGTAAAATTCCATCAGTCCCCTTTTCTCAAAACCATTGGCAGTGCTTTATTATCTCCAGCATACCGTTCATGTTCTTTAGAACAGTATTCAAAGATCTCAGTTACTGCCATCTCAATTATCTTTCTATTACTTGATTCCAAATAATCACTTGATTTCAAATAATCTTTCCATTTGTACCTCATCACCCTTGCATCACTGCTTTCTGAAATTGGTAAGTTAATCATCCCCCATATACCCTGCATTTCCATCTCTTGTGTCTCTTTTTCATGTAATTATTGTGAACAGAAGTGACCTCAAGCTCAACTTATTTTAAAAATAAAAGTATGAAACACACTTGGTCTATAATTAACTTATATTTTGAAGATAAAAATTACAGAATTTAGAACTTCTCAGCAACAGTTTTATCAGCAATCCTGTTGATGTATGTCTATGGCACTGCTTAGTAATTTTTGTTTTCTTGTTAAAAATTTTATCCAAGTAAAAAATTCATACAGAAAAGTTTACAAGATGTAACTATGGTGTGTGATGAGTTTGTGTTTGTGAATACAACCATGTGACAAAAGCCAGATAAACAGAACACTACCAGCTCCTGGAAGTTCCCAGTGCCCTTTTCAGACTATTTGCCACCAAAAGAACAGCCAGTTTAATTCCTATCACTTTATATTCAGTGCATTTTTTAATGTGAATGGAATTATAAAAAAGCCCCCTTTTGTGACTGTCTTGGTTTCTTCAACCTTTTGTTTTAGAAACACATCCATGCTGTACTATGGTAATTGTAGTCTCTGTGTTGTATGTCTTATCTATTCTTTGAATTGATAAATTGCAGCCTAATTATCAATTACAATATTGATGAATATTTGTGTTGATTAGAATATTTGGTCAACTTTAGTAGCCTGTAAAAATCTCTTACCAGTATTTAATGAGCATAAGGATGCATTTCTACTAGTTAGTTACATAATAAAGAACAGTATTACTGGGTCAAGTGTAAGAAGATTTTCTCAAATAGTGTGTTAAGTGTTTATATGAATTCAATCTCCTGCAAACACCACATGACACTTTGAATTGCTCTCCATATGTACCAATACTTGATATGTTTATCTTTCTTAAGTATTCTATTGAGTATTCCATAGGGTCATTTTTAACTTGTAATTTGTTCTCCCCTGATAAATAATAAGAGTTTTATGCATTTTCTAGTCTTTATTGGACTTTTAGATAACTTATGTAACAGTATGCAAATTTTCTCATGTTTTTATTATATTGGCTAACATTATTGTTATTTATTTATAAAATTTCTTTATATGTTTCATGAAATCTGTCAGACATGTTGCTCCAAATAGCTTCCCTAAAAGTATGTGTTACCTTTTCACTATCAACCTAACTTTAGGTAAAAAAAAAGTCTTTCTTAACATGAAGATTAAATAATTGATTATTTTAGTCATAAAGGTACAAATTTTTGGATATCCTTAAGGAATCTCTACCTCCCTATGATTATACAGATATTCTTATCTGCCATCTTATAGAAACTTATTTTTTATTTCTTGTATATGTCAATTAATCATCAAAAAATGCTTTTGAAGTAAAATTGAGATTCATATTTTTTTTAAAAAAAAATGCATAGCCAATTGGTAAAACCTTATTGATTGAAAAATATATTGTTTTTCTGCTGTGGGGCACTACTTATTTCCCATAAGTGATTCTATTCAAGTTTGAGAATACTTTTGAGCTCCATATTATGTTCAATAGGTTGAAGAAAAGAAAAGCAATTTGGAAATCATATTACATGTATTATAAGACACTAGGCAAATAGCTAAAATTAAATGGTCAATGTTCATTTAGTACATCATTGATTTTGGTTATGTGTAGTTATAAATGGTATACTTTTTCTTAGCTCACCTACAAGGTATTTTATTATCTAACAGATAAAATCTTATTTGTGTCCTTTATTAAGGACTTCTCTAATATTGAAACATTCATCTGTTCTTTCTGTCATAGAAATGTAGCCGAGAAAAATTACCTCTCTTTATTCACTAATATTGTGTAGAAACATTATGGTTGGTCAATAGTCTTTTATTTATTTTTTAATATATTTTTAAAGTTATATATGACAGCAGAATGTATTATGATTCTAATTTCACATATAGAACACAATTTTTCATATATCCAGTTGTATACAAAGTATATTCACACCAATTCATGTCTTTATACATGTACTTTGGATAGTAATGTCCATCACATTCCACCATCATTTCTAACCCCATTCCCTCTTCCTTTCCTTTCCACCCCTCTGCCCTATCTAAAATTTGTCTGTTCCTCCCACGCTCCCCCTCCCTACCACACCATGAATCAGCCCCATTATATAAGAGAAAACATTTGGCATTTGGTTTTTTGGGATTGGCTAACTTCATTTAGCATTATCTTCTCTAACTCCATCTACTTACCAGCAAATGCCATGATTTCATTCTCTTTTCTTGCTGAGTAATATTCCATTGTGTACATATGCTACATTTTTAAAATTTATTCATCTATTGAAAGGCATTTATTTGCTTCCCCAGGTTAACTATTGTGAATTGTGCTACTATAAACATTGATCTGGCTGTGTCCCTGTAGTATGTTGTTTTAAGTCCTTTGTATATAGACAAAGGAGAAGAATAGCTGGGTTAAATGGTGGTTCCATTCCCAATTTTCCAAGAAATCTTCATATTGCTTTCCATATTGGCTGCACCATTTGCAGCCCCACCAGCAGTGTATGAGTGTACCTTTTCCCCCACATCCTCTCCAACACTTATTGTTGTTTGTCTTCATAATAGCTGCCATTCTGACTGGAGTGAGATGAAATCTTAGATTTGGATTTGTCTAACTGCTAGCAATGATAAGCATTTTTTCATATATTTGTTGATTGATTTATATCCTCTTCTGAGAAGTGTCTGTTCAGGTCCTTGGCCCATTTATTGATTGAGTTATTTGTTTTTATGGTGTTTAGCTTTTTGTATTCTTTATATACCCTAGAGATTGGTGCTCTATCTGATGTGTGAGGGGTAAAAATTTACTCCCAGGATATAGACTCTTTTTTCACCTCACAGATTGTTTCTTTGGCTAGAAGAGTCCATCCTACCTAGATTGAGTCCATCCTACCTATTGATTCTTGATTTTAATTCTTGCAGCACAAGAGTCTTATTAAGGAAGTTGGGTCAAAATTCCACATGATGGAGATTTGGGCCTACTTTTTCTCCTATTATATGCAGGGTATCTTGTTGTATTTCTAAGTCCTTGATTCATTTGGAGTTGAGTTTTGTGCATGGTGAGAGATAGGAGTTTAATTTAATTTTGTTGAATATGGATTTCTTGTTTTCCCAGCACCATTTGTTGAAGAGGCTATCTTTTCTCCAATGCATGCTCACGGCACCTTTGTCTAATGTAAGATAATTGTAGTTTTGTGGGTTAGACTCTGTGTTCTATATTCTATACCATTGGTCTACCAGTCTGTTTTGCTGCCAATATCATGCTGTTTTTATTACTATTGCTCTGTAGTATAGTTTAAGGTCTGGTATAGTGATACCACATGCTTCACTCTTCCTACTAAGGATTGCTTTAGCTATTCTGGGTCACTTATTTTTCCAGGTTAATTTCATGATTGCTTTTTCTATTTCTATGAGAAATGTCATTGGGATTTTTATTGGAATTGCATTAAATCTATATAATGCTTTTGGTAGGATGGTCATTTTGATAATATTAATTCTGCCTATCCAAGAGCAAGGTAGATCTTTCCAACTTCTAAGGTCTTCTTTGATTTATTTCTTTATGATTCTATAGTTTTCATTATATAGATCTTTCACCTCTTTGGTAAGTTGATTCCCAGGTACCTTTTTTTTTTTTTTTTGAGGCTATTGTGAATGGTGTAGTTTTCCTCATTTCCTTCTAAGAGGATTTGTCACTGACATACAGAAATGCCTTTGATTTATAGGTGTTGATTTTATATCCTGCCACTTTGCTGAATTCATTTACTAATTCTAGAAGTCTTCTTGTGGAGTTTTTTGGGTCTTCTAAGTATAGAATCATATTGTCAGCAAATAGTGCTATTTTAAGTTCTTCTTTTCCTATATTTATTTCTTTAATTTCTTTCTTGTATCTAATTGCTCTGGCCAGTGTTTCAAGAGCAATGTTGAATAGAAGTGGTGAGAGAGGGCATCCCTGTGTTGTTCCAGATTTTAGAGGGGAATGCCTTCAATTTTTCTTTGTTTAGAATGATGTTGGCCTGAGCCTTAGCATAGATAGCATTTACAATGTTGAGATATATTCCTGTTATCCCTAGTTTTCAAGTGTTTTGAACATAAAGGTGAGCTGTTTTTTGTCAAATGCTTTTTCCTGCATCTATTGAGATGATCATATGATTCTTATCTTTAAGTCTATTGATGTGATGAATTACATTTTTTGATTTCCGTATGTTGAACCAACCTTGCATCCCCTGGATAAATCCCACTTGATCATGGTGTACAATCTTTTTGATATGTTTTTGTATTCAATTTGCCAGAATTTATTGGAGATTTTTGCATCTTTGCTCAATAGAGATATTGGTCTGAAGTTTTCTTTCTTTGAAGTGTCTTTGTCTGGTCTTGGAATCAGGGTGATATTGGCCTCATAGAATGAGTTTGGAAGTACTCCCTCTTCTTCTGTTTCCTAAAATAATTTTAAAATCAGCAAAGGGAGGTATTATCCTAAAGGAAATATTAATCAAAGGAGAAACCATATCAAGTTAAATACCAATAATAAACAAATATGACTTGGAATACAAATCATGTCTCCATAATAACCCTGAATATTAATGGCCTAAACTCACCAACTAAAAGGCATAGAATGGCAGATTGGATTAAGAAAAATGCAAAAAAAAAAATGTTTCCTTCAAGAGACTCATCTCATAAGAAAAGACATCCACAGACTGAAGGTGATAGGTTGGGAAAAAAACCTACTACTCACATAGACTGTGGGAACAAGCTGGAGTTTCATCCTTATATCAAATAAAGTAGAATTGAAGCCAAAATTAACCAAAAGGGATAAAAAAAAACCAACATTTCTTATTTCTTAATGGAACCATACCAACAAGGCATAACAATTATAAATAGATATGCCTGAAAAAAATGGATCACTTTGTTCATCACACAAACTCTTCTCAAGTTCCAGAGTGAAATAGACTACAACACAATAATTCTGGGTGACTTTGGCACACACCACATTTACCACTGCATAGATCTTTCAAACAAAAGCTAAACAAAGAAACTATGTAACTCAATAATACAGTCAATAACTTAGACTGAACAGACATATATGAAATAATTCATCCATCAATGAGTGAATGCACTCTCTTCTCAGTAGCACATGGATCCTTATCTAAAATAGACCACATATTATGCCACAAAGCAACTCTTAGCAAATACAAAAAAATAGGGAAACTACCCTGTATTCTATCAGATCATAATAGAATAAAATTAGAAATCAATGATAAAATAAAAAAGAAATAGAAGCTACTCCAAGACGTGGAGACTAAATAATATACTATTGAATAAACAATGAGTTGCAAAAGACATCAAAGAGGATATTAAAAAATCCTTAGAGATAAATGAGAACACTGATAAAACATATCAAAACCTCTGGGATAGACCTGGAGTTGTGTCTCATTGGCAGAGTGCTTGCCTAGCATGTATGAGACACTGGGCACAAATCTCAACACCTCATATAAACAATAAAGAAATAAAATAAAGGTCCATCAACAACTAAAAACAATATTAAAAAAAATCTCTGGGACACTATTAAGGCAGTTCTAAGAGGAAAGTTCATTGTATGAAGTTCACTCCTTAAAAGAAGAAAAAGTCAACAAATAAATCACTTAACATTACATCTCAAAGCCCTAGAAAAAGAACAACAAATCAACACTAAAAGTAGGAGAAGACAGGAAATACTTAATTCAGAGCTGAAGTCAATGAAATTGAAACAAAAGAAACAATTAACAAAATGACAAAACAAAAAAATGGTTCTTTGAAAAAATAAATAAAATTGACAAACCCTTAGTCATGCTAATGAAGAGAAGGAGAGAGAAAATTCAAATTTCTAACATCCTGAATGAAAAAGGAAATATCATGATGAAAACTACAGAAATACAGAAGATAACTAGAAACTATTTTGAAAAATTGCACCCCAATAAAACAGAAAAGATCAAAGGCATCAACAAATTTCTAGGGTCATTTGATTCACCCAAACTAAATCAGGATGATAGACACAAGATAAATAGATCGATTTCAAGCAATGATATAGATGACACAATAGAAGCCTACCCACCAAGAAAAACCCAGAACCAGGTGGATACACAGCTGAGTTCTACAAGACATTCAAAGAAGTACTAATACCAATACTCCTCAAATTATTTCATGAAATACAAAAAAGAAAGAACACTTCTAAACTCATTCGATGAGACCAATATCTCCCTGATTCTAAAACCAGACAAAGACACATCACAAAAATAAAACTTCAGATCAATATCTCTTATAAACATAGATGAAAAAATTCTTTATAAAATTATGACAAATTGAATACAGAAACATATCAAAAAATAGAACATTATGATCAAGTGGGGTTCATCCCAGAGTTGAAAGTTGGTTCAACATATGAAAATTAAAAAACTGTAATTCATCACATCAATAGACTTAATAATAAGAATCATATGATATTCTCAAATAGATGCAGAAAAAGCATTCGACAAAACACTGCACCTCTTCATGTTCAAAACACTAGAAAAACTAGGGATAACAGGAACATATCTCAATATTGTAAATGCTAACTATGCTAAGCCTCAGGCCAATATTATTCTAATTGGAGAAAAATTGAAAGCATTCCCTCTAAAAACTGGAACAAAACAGGAATGTACTCTATCAACACTACTATGTAACATAGTTCTTAAACCTTTATCCAGAGCAATTAGACAGATGAAAGAAGGGATACAGATGTGAAAAGAAGAACACAAATTATCACTCTTTGCCAATGATATGATTCTATACCTAGAAGGTCCAAAAAATTGCACCAGAAAATATCTAGAACTAATAAATTAATTCATCATAGTAGCAGGATATAAAATGAACACCCATAAAAATATTATAAATATATAGGATGGATTAAAAGGCATTTCTGTACATCAGTGACAAATCCTCTGAAAGAGAAACTAGGAAAAGTACCCCATTTAAAATAGTCTCAAAAAACAAAACAAAACAAAAAACAAACAAACAAAAAAAAACCAAAAAAAAAAAAAAAACACAACAACACTTGGGAATAAACTTAACAAAAGTGGTGAAAAATCTTAACAATAAAAACTAAAGAACACTGAAGAAAGAAATTAAAGAAGATCTTTGAAGATGGAAAGATCTGCCTTGTTCCTGGATAGGCAGAATTAATATTGTCAAAATGACCATACTACCAAAAGCACTACACAGATTTAATGCAATTTCAATCAGAATTCAAATGACATTCCTCATGGAAATAGAAAAAGCAATCATGAAAGTCATCTGGAAAATAAGAGAACCAGAAAGCTAAATCAGTCCTTAGCAAGAAGAGTGAAGCAGGTAGCATTACTATACCAGACCTTAAACTATATTACAGAGCAATAGGAATAAAAATGGTGTGTTATTGGTACTAAAATAGACTTTTAGACTAATGGTACAGAATAGAGGACACAGAGATAAACTCATATAAATACTGTTATCTCATATTAGATAAAGATGCCAAAAACATATATTGGAGTAGAGTCTTCAACAAATGGTTTTGGGAAAACTGGAAATGCATAGGCAACAAAATAAAATTAAACTTCTATTTGTCACCATGCACAAAACTCAACTAAAATAGTGGATTAAGACTCTGTGCCTAATAGAAGAAAAAGTAGGGCTAAATCTCTATCATTTCAGATTTGGCCCCTTCTTCTTAAATAAGATTACTATAGCACAAGAAGTAAAATCAGAAATTAATAAATGGGATGGATTCAAATTAAAAAGCTTCTTATCAGAAAAAGAAACAATCAGTGAGGTGAACAGAGAGCCTACAGAATGGGAGCAAATTTTTTACCACATGCACATCAAATACAACACTAATCTCTAGGATATATAAAGAATACAAAAATCTTAACACCAAAACAAAACAAAACAAAAACAACAACAACCCAAATAGCCCAGTCAATAAATGGGCCAAGGAACTGAACGGGCAATTCTCAGAAGATGATACATAATCAATCTACAAATATATGAAAAAATGTTCAACATCTCTAGCAATTAGAGTAATGCAAATCAAAAATACTCTAAGATTTTATCTCACTCCAGTCAGAATGTCAGCTATTAAGAATACAAACAACAATCAGTGTTGGTGAGGATGTGGGTAGAAAGGCACACTCATACATTGCTAATGAGACTGCAAATTGGTGCAACCAATCTGGAAAGCAGTATGGAGAATCTTTGGAAAACTGGGAATGGAACCACCATTTGACCCAGCTATCCCACTCCTCAGTTTATACCTAAAGGACTTAAAAACAGCATTCTACAAGGACACAGCCACATCAATGTTTATAGCAGCACAAATCACAATAGCTGAATTGTGGAACCAACCTACATTCCCTTCAGAAGATGAATGGATAAAGAAACTGTGGTATATACACACTATGGAATATTACTCAGCCTTAAAAGAGAATAAAATCATTGCATTTGCAGAATGGAGAATATTATGCTAAGTGAAGTAAGCCAATCCCTCCAAAAAACAAATGTGGAATGTTTTCTGTGATGTGAGGATGCTGATCCATAATGAGGACGGGGATGTGAGCATGGGAGGAATGGAGAAACTTAGATAGGGCAAAAGGGAGGTGGGGGCTATGGGGGTAGGAAAGATAGTAGAATGAGATGGACATCGTTTCCCCAAGTACATGTATGGAAACATGAATGGTGTGACTCTACCTTGTGTATAGAGACATGAAAAATTTTGCTCAAATTACAATTCATGTGTACTATGAATTGAAATGTATTCTGCTGTCAATTATAACAAATTAGAATAAATACATAATTAAAAAATAATAATAAGTAAAAGAGCAAAGGATGGGACCACCTTCAACATGGCTCAAAAGTGCTTCATTAACCATAAGAATAGATAGATATTTTAGGGGAGTTAGATGTTACAAATTGGCTTGGCAATCTAGGGGCAGCAGATACTAATCTGTGTGTATGTGGGCATAACCCTACCAGTTAAAAAAATTTATTTGTATGAGGATATGTACCTCTGGATATTCATTGAATTCATTTATCAATTACATAAATGTCCTCCATACGAACATAAAATGGACATTAATACATGTGAAAATAGGAAATAAAAAAATGAAAGAGCTCCTCAAAATATCCCCTATTTATTTTGGGTTGAATAATCTTTATATTTAAGAAAAATATTTATTATGTCAGAAATGGTGGATTTATATAAAGCATTTCTTTAAAATAATTTCACTAAGGATTTTAAAAATAAATGTCAATGTACAACAAATAGTTACATATATTTGATATTGGCCTGTAGTTTCCATATAATATTGAGTGATGTCTTTTATTTTTGTTTCTTCATTATCCATTTTAATTTGTATTTAATAGGAGTGTGATCAGGCATTACAGTGTGTTATTTAGAATATGGAAAATACAACTGAACCATAAATTTCTAACAATAAAATTTTCTCATTATGAGGTCTGTTAGATTATAGATTCAGAAAGAAATCTCTTCTGGGTTGGAAAAAAAAAAAAGCTTTTCTATAGATTATCCAGCTTGACATTCAAAAATTAAAAAAAAAAATAGAAATTTCTGCCTTCTAGAATTTTTCCAAGATAACCAGCCATATTAAGATTTTATTTCTTGGATTTCAAACATTGTTTCTTGACACCTACTGTCTACTACCAAACCCAGAATATAGTGACCATTTAAGATAATTTAAAAGTATTCGGCCATTACTTTTTATTAATAAAACTCACACCCCTAATATGAGAACATGTAGATAGTGATTCATTTTAAATGCATTTTCTCTATATATACTGCAATGGTAAAAATCATGAAATATAAATTTAGCACATGATACAATCAACATGAATTGGTACAAATAAAAATAATAATATTTTTGATGGCTTCTCAGCTGAGGAAAGAATCAGTGAACTTGAGAAAATGTCGAAAGAACAAAACTGAAATACAAACAGAAAAAAAGAAAAGAACATTCAAGATCAAGTGACACGATTTCAACAAGCATGACATACCCATAAACATAAAAGAAAGGAAAGAAAAAGAGAACAAAGGAAAATAAATATTTGAAATAACAATGGTTGACAATTTTCCAAAAATAACAGAGAGCAAGCCACAAATCCAAAAAGGTCAGGGAACACTGAAAAATATATCTTAAAAAATGAAACTACACCTACCCTATTATATTTAAACTGGATATGCAGTAAACCAAAGAGAAATATAAAATTTTGAAGGAAATTAGACAAAATAAGAAAGTAATAGTTCCTTTGAGATAGTAGATAAAATTTTGAATATTAGAAGGATATCATTGAAATTTACATGTGAAATATTGGACACATACCTAATGTTAGCATTTTTGTAGAAGAGAAACCTGTAGATACTTTTTTTTTGTAGAAGAGATACATGTATAAACATTTTAGTTAGAATGCCACAATATATTTGTAGACCAACACAGCAGACTTTTTAAAAAATTGTGAGGAACTTAGTTTGAACTGCTGTGCTATGATGCGAGAATGATCTTCAGAGTTTCTACTCCTAGTCAGAAGTCCAGATTCTACCATTGTGAACAGTGCATTGAGTCCAGGCATCCAAATGTATCACAATGGAAAGGTGATCATTCCTTAGCTGCAGCAGAAAGCCGCTGAAGAATTGGGGTCATAGAAGATGGGGTTCACTGTGTTCTTACATGCTATACTGAAAGGAGTTTGTATTTGTCCTTTCCAAGAGCAGTGCAGAATAGGTTATAGGATTAAAAGCCTGTCACATAAAAGAATATCTCAAAAGTGAAAGCACCCCCAGGATCCATGGAAAATCCTAGACAAGCCTTTCATTTATACTGCTGGGATATAAAATACAAGTACCAATTCTTTGTCTTGCCAATGCAAAATATAAAATCAGTAGTAATATAATTAAGCAATCAACAGCTTTACTTACCTATAATTAAAATTTAGTTAAATTCAATTGATAACACTGGACATAAAATTTTAACAATCCATTGTTGTAAAATAAAAAGCCTTATGATTCAATCTACCCAGGATCTTGTAATCTCAGAAACATTAGTAACTGTTCTATTTTGTTTTCTGTTAATAAGAGAAACAACCCAAAAGAAAGGCAGGACTCATTTGCTGGGAATAGTCAAAGATAAAAGATCTCTTTCAAAGGCTTGCTGTCTGAGCTTTCCTACAAAAGGGAGAAAAAAAAAAAGCACTTAAGATCTTATTTTCAAGGAATTATAATATGTTAACTACAGATATTGAGATTGTAAAAACTACAGAGTCTCACACCTTGTCAGAGCTGAAAGCTAATGAATCAAAAGTTTATCATTTTCTGATTTGGCCTTAAAATATATTACAATCTAGATTTTGAGATAATAACATGCTCTAGGCAGTTGTAAAAACATCTTTATTATTGATAGTTAGATCTTTTTTTTTCCTTTTCAAAGAAAAGGCAAATGACTTTTCCGTTTAAAGTAGAGCACATCAATCTGTGAAATATGGTATATTAAGAACTATGTAATGTTTTGAACAACCAACAATAAAATAATTAAAAAAAAAAGTAGAGCACATATCTCTCTTGTTAGCTTTTTAGAGATTGCAGTGCTTTAAGCATTCCCCCTTTATTTTCTTTTACTTTTTAGGAAAGACTTTACACTGTTGGCATCAATGAGCAGACCTCTGGAAAACCCCTTCACCTTGGCAAGTTGCCCTTGCCACTAGACGATGAGGTTCTAAAATCTGATTGAGATTCTAAATTTTGATACTTACATTGACCTTAGTTTTGAAAAATTTTGTGTTAAAACACACTATCACCTCAGCACATTTTGAGAGTTGCTGAGAAAAATTATAGCATATTATTTTTACTATTAAAATCATGAAAAAAAATAAGATAAAACAAAACAAGTAAAAAAATATTAAAATGCTAAATACGTCCATGGGACTTAAACTTCTGTGTGATCCTAAAGCTTACTATGCTTCTCATAGGTATGACACTAAGATACGATGTGGGTGTGGAAGTAGCATGGGAGGTATGGCTTCTCAGAATGGTGGTGGTTGAGGGAAGAGAAAGGTGACGACTTCATTTGAAGAAGTGTAGTAAGCAGAGCAGATTCAGATTTCAGGGGTCTAATGATTTCTATTTAGATCTCAGGAGTCTTTCAATTCCTAATAATTTCTATTCTTTGTTTTCCTTCACAGAATGAAGCTAAACTCTAAAGAAAACTTTAATCCTTTTAGCAGACCAAAAACCAAAATAGGTTTTGACAAACATTTTAGCACTCTATTTTGTGTACCTGATTGTATGACTTAATTATCCTTTATTTAGGACATTGGCAGACTATATCCTGAATCTTGCCCTCTGTCCATTTTTGAATAGACCATAAGCAACAAAATGGTTTTACATTTTCAAATGATTGAATAAAAGCAGAAAAATACTTCTTGACATGTGAAACTCATTTGAAAATCAAATGTCACTGTCTGTAAATGATGTTTTATTGCAAACAACCACATTCATTTATTTATGTATTTTTGTGGCTGCTTTTATACTAAAACAGATTTGAATAGTTGCTATGGAGATCATGTGGCCTACAATGCCAGATATATTTACTATCTTGTCTCTTATACAACAAATTTTCCAATCTTTTGTGTACTTTCTTACTATTGTTAAGGGAATAATTCTATAAAACGGGCCCCCTGTGTTGACCCCACATATTTTCTTTTCCAAGAAGAAATGTACCTGCAGCCCTGCTGCCTAAGTGGACAGGATATATCACATTCCTCCACAAACTACACGCTCACTGCAGGAGAAATGCAGGCCCAAAATAATGTTGATCAGAAGAACCCAAGTTTCCTTGAAAAGGAAGACTTTTGTGACCAGATCCTGAAATTCTGGGAGATAAGAATAGGTTAAAAATTCAATTAGAACTGGTTAGCACGAGCCAAGGTAACCAAGAGTGGCAGTGGGGATTCGAAAGTCTGATGTCATTTTGCTGTCCGTCAAAAGTTAAGACGAATGGGGGGGGAGAGAAACGGAGAGAGAAGGGAAAGCACATGGAAATAGTAGGAGACCTTCAATGATACATAGAATTATAAGAGGTTATGAGGGGCAAGGGGGAGGGAAAAAAAAGGGAGAGAATTGAACAACAGCAGGGGAGGTAGAGAGGGAAGATGGGAGGGGAGGGGAGGGGAGGGGGGATAGTAGGGGATAGGAAAGGTAGCAGAATACAACAGTCACTAATATGGCAGTATGTAAAAATGTGAATATGTAACAGACGTGATTCTGCAATCTGTATTTGGGGTGAAAATGGGAGTTCAAAACACAATTTGAGTCAAATGTATGAAAGATGATATATCATGAGCTCTGTAATGCTTTAAATAATCAATAAAAAAAATACAATTAAAAAAAAAAGTTAAGAGGTGGATCTGGGTAGGACTCTCTGGAAACTACTCCGGGATCCCCAATAAAACTGGAGTGCAGGAGATGGACATTGTCCATGTCATCTCTGAGAGGACCCACTCTCTCCTTTAGGAGTGCCCCCTTTCCCTTTTCCTGTGCTTTAAGTAAACTCATTCCTATAACTCTAAGTGACATGTCTGGAATCATTCTGACTTGATCTCAAGTATTGGGGTTTGAAGGGGGGGGTCTTCATGCTGCCTCAGTTTCCCAGAAGACCCCAACTCTAAACACTATTAAATCTATGTCTTTGTAAATTTGTAACAGATGATGGATAATATAAAAATCATCTGCTTGATGCTCATAGATAATAGTAGCTTTTAAAAAACAATGTTATCCACTTCATGCACAGATTTGTGGAAAGAACCTCACTTTTGAAATCAGTCAAATTTCAGCTTAAATCTGACTTTATTCACTTACTAATTCTTTGAGTTTTAAACAGTCACTTAACTTGTGTGTTTCTTTTATCCTCTCCAAAATGTGGGTAATTCTTAAAGAAATATTGTAAGGATCAAAATGATATGACATATGAATATAGCTGTGTATAACTATGTATTATATATAAACAAATATAAAGATACTTGTGGACCTTTCATATACATATTTAACATATGTGTTTAATACTTAATATTTCATTGTTTTCACCCCAAACAATAAAAATACATTTGAACATGAAATCTAAAGCATTATTTGTGCTTTAGATTTTTTGTTATTATGGATTAAATCAGAGTATTGTGTATCTTTTTCTTAAAAACATGGTTCCATAATACACATCCAATATAATTTTTAGAAATGGTGTTCTCTACCTATATTATTTCAGAGACATAAATTTTCATTGATTTTCAACTTGTAGAGTTAACTTTAGAAAATCAAACTAACATCTATCCTGGCATTACAATATGTCTGATGACAATATATTACATTATCAGATTTATGTAGTAAGAATTTGTACAGTCTTATTTTTTCAATAACATAATCAGAGTTTAGATTTGTGAACTTTTCCCTATTCATATTATCTTATAGAAATGATGTATAATTTTTTATGTATAATTACCTATGTATACCTATACATAATTTTTCTATTAAGGCAGTGTGTACTTAATCAATACATACTACAATTCAAATTAAAATTTGAAATCATTGTAAACTATTAAAACTAAGAATATCATATCCATTGTTTGTATCTATTTGACACTTCCTAGCAATCAATCTAAATTCAGTCAGTTTAATGCATTCATTATAGTTGTTCCAGACCAGGAAAAATATGTCTGTATAATGGCTTGGTAATAAAAGCCATTACATGTCCACTTAAATACTTTCCTTTTCATTCATCTGACAATATTTAATGAGGGTTGACTGGTAGTACAGATAAGCACATCAAGTAGGTATTGATCAGAGAAGAGAGAATGAAAGTCTAAAATACAGCAGTTGTATTGATGTTACAGGGGAAAGGTTATGGCTAAAAAATATTCAGAAGTTAAAATGGTAGTTTTTTTTTTTTTTTATAAACGTTATAGGCATAGATGATAAGTTAAAGAATTCAGTATGATCCTCAGGAGTTTGACTTTCATATGACCTTGTGGGTAATTTATAACTAGTGAAGGTGGATCAGGGAAGAGAGGAGAGTTTGGGAGCTTCTACAGAAACATACAGGTAGGTGTCTCTCTAACAGTAGCCTAATATAGATATTCTAAATATAATGAGATAAATAGTCTTGAAATCTAGGGTAAAAGTTTAGGATTGGAAACTCATGTTCCAAGCATTGGAAGAGTTTGCGAGACTGTTAACATTCAAATGGCAATTAAGACTGAGATAGAAATGTCTAATAAGTGGATTGGAGCAGGGAGCGTGGTTACATGCCTGTCAATCCTGTGGCTGTGGCTGATGAGGCTGAGACAAGAGAATCACATATTCAAGTCCAGCCTCAGCAATTCATGTAGGTTCTAAACAACTGTCTAGCCCACCCCCTCAAAAAAAAAAAAAAAAAAAAAAAAAAAACGGGATGGAGGTCTAGCTCAGTGGTAATCCCCACTACCAATAAATAAATAAATAAAAAAGAAAAGAAATAGATTAGAAATCGGAAGATTGTTTTGACATCTGTAAAATGATTGAACCATTTCATACTCAGAATTATTTTATGGATCCAAATGGACTATGGTGTTCATATTTTAGCTTCCCTGTATGACACTAAAGGTTCTTTACACCCTGGCTCTTAATATATTGAACACATGTCCACTGTAGGCATTTTTCACTGTATAGACTAGTAGTATAAATTTGATTCTTTGCTCAGGTCATGCATTCTCATTCTCACAGGGTTCTGATTTGCACTGGTAGAAAAAGTCATTTCTTCTGCACGGAAGTGTTTCCTCTAATTATGTTCCTGGAAAATATGTTGATCTCGAAAATTTCATTTCAGTCTTCTTAGTGGAATTTTTGCTGAGTGTAAAGAAAAAATTCGACCTTTCACCAATGCTTCTCTCTTGAGTTTTCTATCACTTATATTATGAAAATTTTCTAACTTTGTCATTTAAGTGACTATACCACCATGAAATTTGTCCTCCTGAGAACAAATCTGCACTAAAATATCAAAGGGACAATGGAGATCATGAGATTGTTCCTTAAGAAGGAGAAGGAAATGCCATACAAAGAATTGGTCAGTAAGAAGGTTGCAAGAATTTCATCCCTGAACTGTCAGTGAGTGTGTCTTGCTTCATGAAGTTGTGTAAGAATAAGGGTGTGGAAGGCTGTCAAAGGCTTCCAGAGTTGTTAGGATGTGTCAGCATCTCAGTCATTTTTGTAAGTATTAAAGTTACTTGGGATGATGTAATTACTTAAGGATATACAGAAAATCTGGACTTCGAGTGTCCATAATTTCCACGATTGAGACAGGGCAATGTGGAAGTTAGCAGCGATCTATAAAGGGAGGAAGATAAAAGGTCCTCTACCCACATTGTTTTCTTCACCCATTATTCTTCACAATGTCATCTCTTCTCCAACTTCTACTTCCAGAAATGAGGTGCCATTGAGTCCGCTATGTCTTTTAAGGAACATAATGTGAGAGCTAAGGATAAGTTTTTGCATGAAGATAGAAAAACAAGAATTTTACTAAGTTTTCCAGGATGTCTTAGTGATTAAACAAATCTAAATCATTAAAAACACGTGTTCATTAAAAACACCATCAGCTTACTAATACTTAAAGGTAAAGCCCACCCACATGGACTTTTTAGTTTGGTTTTGTGTGTTTCACCCTCTCCTTCTCTCAGCACAATGTATTCCCATGATGAAATCTCCTCATTGTTTTTCCCCTTCTTCGCATATTTTCAATGATGTCTATACCATTCTCCTTTATTGGAAATTGTCCCCTTCCTGGACCCACAAGGTAAATTCCTATTCACATTCAAAATTCAGCTCAAACGCTTGTATCTTACTGAATTTTTCTGTGAATATACTTACTTGATGTTTTTGTAGTACTTGTTTTATACCTCTGCTCACCATATTTTATTTACAATAATTTGTTCACACCTGCCTCTCATTTTATTGTGGGCTCTCTGAAGAGAGGATGTCATAGTTTATTCAATTTTTTCTTCAGCTTGAAGCCTATAATCTGGCACATGGTTCACATCAATAAATACTGACTGATGGTACAAAGATGTAAATTGTAATTTTTACTTACAGAATGAAGGTTTAATATGAAGGGTTTGCCTGACAAAGTAGATATTTCTAAATATAGAGCTGTTTTGCTTATATATATTCTCTTTTTCTATACCTTTTGACTTTTTCTACAAGTGCTTTTATTTCTTATTACTCATTGTTGGTTCTTTCTTATTATTGATAGTTTCTCATATGCTAACAACAGCTTTGTAGGAAAAAAATGTGATATACAGACATACAGACACACACTGATGCATATATGATGTTAGTATTCATGGAATACTTTAACTTCTGCTCTTTTCAGATTTTTCTTCTTTTTTTTTGTTATTTAGATGGCAAAACTTACATCCTCTAAGAAATTGTAGAGAGAGATAGATACTCCCCTTTTCTTGACTTCAAAAGAAGTATTTTTTTCCATTCATAAAATAACTGGCAGGGTTTATTTTAAATAATTTCTACATGAATGTGTTATTTTCACATTTTTTGTCATTTTATTTCCTTCCATCTAATGTAAACATCTGGTCAGATTGTTATGTATGTAATTATTAACATTCATTGCACTCCAAAAGAAATTATTGCATATCAAAAGGTATGCTGAATAAGAAAATCTAAATTTAAAATGCTTTCACTTGGTTTATCTTGTAACACAAAAACACACTTTTCATGAATAAAATATTCTCGGAAGTGAAATTTTAAAAGATCACACTTTTCTCACTTTGTTTTCATTTAAAAAGAAAGTTTTTATACTTTGAAAATAAGAACTGAAATGGTAATCTCTATTGACAAAAACACCTTTTTCTGTTTTCATTTTTAAGCCAGTAAAAGGTCACCTAACTAGGTATCTAAAATTTCATCATTAAAATTAGTGTGATGATGAGAGGTAGTTAGATGTATGACTTCTATATATTATAAATCTGTTTTTTTACTTATAAAGTATGATCTTTTCTTTATCTTGTTTTCTTTCTTTCTTTTTTGGTACTGAGGATTGAACTCAGAGGCAATTAACCACTGAGCAATATCCCCAGCTCATTTTTCATATTTTATTTAGAGACAGGGTCTCACTGAGTTGCTTAGCTTCATGTTGAGTTGCTGAGGTTGGTTTTGAACTCAGGATCCTCCTGCCTCAGCCTCTCAAGCTGCTAGGATTACAGGCATGCCACCATGACTGACTTGAACAATTTTCCTAACTTCTGTATGTGTCTTATTTTTATCTTTAAGAGTGGGCTTATGCATATTATCTTCATTACAGTGCTATTGCTCAGTAAGGTAATGACTAAAAGTAGAAGCCAATATATGTCATGCAGGAAATAAAAATGAATAAATGGGCCTCACAATATAGCAGAAGGCTGAGGACTCGGGCTAATACAATTTAAAGAAATTAAAGTTCAAGTTATATTTAAAAGTTCATTTACAAGTACTGTTTTATTGTTGTAGTTTTCATTATTCTGCCATTACATCTACAGCAACCCAATATTACATAGTCATACATTTATTGATTGTATTGTGCTGTATTGTGATTTGGCTTGTTCAGTTAATTAGATAATTAAGCTAATTTGAACACGTTGAATTAGAAATTTTATTAAGTTGGTATTATCTACATTTTCCATATTTCAAAAATATTTATAAAGATATAAAATGATTTCAATGATTATTTAAATACATATATTCAAATAAGTAAAATAATAGATTCTGACATGCTTATATAATGGCAATTAGGAATTCTAAAATTAAATTAAATTTCAGGTATTGCAAAGGAAAATCACTAAGAGTCAAAATGTTTTTACTTTAGGGTCCCTAAATAAAATATTGTTCTTTCAGTAAATATTTTCCTGTTCAAACTAAATGTTTTAATTATTTGAAATATGCATTTGTAAAGAGGGAAATGTAAGAGTTATAGGACTTCTCAGAATGGTTAACAAAGAACCTCAGATGCACAACAACATGTACCTCTTAGACTAGTGTTAGGGTTTAGATGTGGTGTCCCCCAAAAGTTCACATGTGAGACAATGCAAGAAGATTTGGAGGAGAAATGATTGGGCTCTATCCTTAATCTAATCAGTGAATTAATCCCTGATGGGATTAACTGAGTGGTGGCTGAAGGCAGGTGTGTGGCTAGAGCAATGGTTCATTGGGGGCATGGCTATGGATATATATTTTGTATCTGGAGATTGAGTCCTCCCTTTCCTAATGTGAGCTGCTTCCCTCCACCACACTCTTCTGTCATCATGTTCAGCCTCACCTCCAACACCAAGGAATGGAGCCAGCCTTCCATGAGCAAAGACCTCTGAAACCCTGAGCCCTTAAGTAAACTTCTCCTCCTCTACAGTTTTTCTGGTTGGGTCTTTTAGTTGCAGCAATGAACTAGCCAGCTAAAACAACTGGCAACTGTCTTTCAAACAGATAGAATCAGAGTCAGTAAAGAAACTAGAGCTGATTGAGAGCTGCTTCAGGTACATGTTGATATTATTTCTATGACACTAGAACAGGCATTTCCCCTTCAAAAACACTGGCAGGGTTTCATAAACACAGGCATTCCTTAGGGAGTCATCATTGCTTTAAAAGACCACTGAGCCTGAAGAAAACAGTGGTTTTTATTACTCTATGTATAATACTGTCATTTTGTGCATGAAAAATGTTTTTTTTTTCTTTTTTCTCCTGGCTTCATGCAGAAAGAGTCTTTAATATAAACTATGAAACTAATGGAATTGGATAGAAGATGTTGTTTCTAGTTTACAACCACCTGTGTTTCCTAATCTTATAAGGATTGTGGAACTTTGTTGTTCAAAAGATAAGAGAATGGATAAAAGTTGTGTCATTCTTTGGGGTAAATGGTACCAGGTTTTAGCAGACAAAAGCAAAACAAATGTGCTGGCAAACTTTCAATGAACTACAACATAATACAAAAATATAGGCCAGAGAAAGCCACTTCTTTCATTAGTAGATATCTTTTAATCTTTTCATTTACTCTGGATAATTTTATCCAACATATTTTTTCTGAGTGAAATGATATCAACCCACATAAATGCATTATATACCATCTATATAAAAACATCTTTACCAATATCTGAGTTCATGGGTAACATAGAAAATCTCAATGTCAAATACATCCAGCTAATAAATGTAGAGAATAATCATTTTTTCTGTAAATATTTTTAATACATGATTTTTTAAAAAAAACATTTAAGCAGAAATTCTGTAAAAGAAACATGTGAATGCTTCCACAGTTTCATATTTTCCATGGCACTCTCCCTAAAAAATCTAGTAAATACTATAGTCATAGTGGTAAGTTTCCATTCATTAAATGTGATTTAAAAAAAAATGTTTGAGTGATTAAAATGATCAGTTTGTGAAATAGAGTGAAATAAACCACATTTTTGGTATTAGTACAGTCCATTAATTAAATGCAACTAATAGGATTGAAGATGTACTTAATGATTTGCTAAACATAGAATATTTAATAATAAAAGCATATGTAAAATACTATGAAAACACAGTTGAAAGTTTGACTAATTACTATGGAAGGATCACAAAATATTTTAAAATAGAAAAGAATTCTTTAGAAAATGAATTATGCAAAGGTGAGAAGGAGGAAAGAACACAGGCTTGGAGGGAAACTAAATATCCCTTTACTACCATAAAGAGAGGCAAATGGTGATCAGAATATGAGAATATTGCATGCAATGCTAATAAACTGAGATTTCTGTTTGGCAATGTGAACTAGAAACTATTCAAAAATTTTGAATATAGAGTGTAAGCAGAAAAAAATAATACAAAAGACATAAGAAACTCAGGAGTAGAAACCTTTGTAGAGAAAATGTTACCTTTATAACATCTATTATTTCTTCCCAAAAGTCCACTGAATTGGAAAATAATATATAAAAAGGGAAGAAATTGTCATAAGGAAAAGAAGCTAGCTAAGGACATATGTTCCCTACATGAATAAATTTTGGGAAATTAACTCAGGAGATTAATATGTATAACAGCTCTTATGTCATATGTAACTAGATAAAACAAATGAAGTAGATAGATGTGTATTAAGGAATTCAGGCAAAGAAATAAGGATGTTAAATCCAGTGATCTAGGAAAGATAGAGTACTAACAAGCAGTTATGTGGACAATAAACAAAAACTTGTGTCCAAAGAATAATAATCAGATCCAGGCTTGTTGCTCTTACACCAAAATAAATGCAATAAAATTTAACATGCGAAAAGTATATTTCCTATCCATGTCACACTCAAATTTGACATGAATGAGAGGAATGTGTGCCTTTTTGCTTCTGTATACTCATTTATCTGACAATACTCTTGCAATTCAGTAAGAAAAATCGAACACATCGGTTTTGTGAAAATGGGCAATTATATGAAAAATACTGTCACAAAATGGTTATCCAAATGGACAACAAGCAGAAGGAAAAATACTTAATCTCATTTTTTATTAGTGAAATGCATATTAAACTATACACATATACTACTGCTTATCTATCAGAACAACTAAAAATGAAAACCCATTGGTGAAGAGAGACAGTAACCCAAAAACTTTTGCATTGTGTATGGGGACATAAACTTTGTGGCACTTTAGAGAATTATTGGGCAGACTCTACTAAAATATAAAAGGTTCAGTCACTTCTCTTTGGTGTATCCCCAACAGAAACACAGATGATTTTTATACTTTTAATCATTTCTTTTGATAATTTTCCATAGGTACATGGCCTCATTTAATCCTTCCAATAAATATGAAATCCTGATTTTCAGTTGAGGAAACGGATTTAGAGAAGTTAAATATAACGTAGATGCTCCTTACCTTATAGTGGAGTTATTCTTTGACAAACTTATTGTTAAGTTAAAGTATCATAAGTAAAAAATAAATGTAATACACCTAACCCACTCAGATCATGGCTAACCAATACACTACACTGTAGGGTATTGGTTATTTAAACTGTGATCATATGGCTGACTGGATGTTATAGTTTTCTATTGCTATCCAGCATCAAGAGAGATCGTCATAGTATATAGTGCTAGTCCAGGAAAATATAAAGATTCAATTTCCAAGTATAGTTTCTACTGAATGTATATTGCTTTCATACCACCAAAAGCCAAAATATCATAAGTTGAACCACTGTAAATTAGGAGCCTTCTAAATAAGGAGATAGTATTGGAAGTGAGTAGAGCCTTTCGAAGGTGGAATAATGTAAAATATGTCATTAATGACATATTTTTGTAGTCAGAGTTAATAATAGAAGCTAATAATTGGACTTCATGACTTGATAACAGGTTAATTTGGGGCAAGTCACTTTGTGTTTCTGTGTCTCAGGTGTATTATCAGTAATATGGAGATAAGAAAAGTACTTAAAGATATTTTGACAGTTGAATAATATAATGGATGCAAACAAATTAGGAATCTCCTGATAATATGTAATATAATAAAAACAACTATTATAACAATTTTAAAATATCTAGGAATAAATTTGTAAAAGTGTTTGTACTATCTATTGAGAGCTCATTTTTAATTTAGCTCTTAGACTCACTTAAGAATAGGGATTTTTTTTTTTTTTCTGAAAGGACTTTGTTTAACAAGGCAAATACGACATGTGGCCCAAACTTACTATTCCAGTATAATTTTTTTTATTGATTTTTCCCACATTATAGCTGTTCACATTTGCTTGTAAAGTTTTTGGGAAACCCTTGTTAAATAAAATATTCTCTATGTCTCAAGGCTCTAAAGAAGCTCTGCTATATTTTTTCTGCTTCATGCCATGCATTTATTTATATACCATGCATCTATATATTAACTATTTGTCCTTACCCAACAATATTATGAAATTTATGGGGATTGCTGGTGCACAGTAGAAACTAACAGGACTGTGTCTGGAACTAGGTACAGATTCCCAAGGAGTCCACCTGGATCCTTTTTAGAGATGCACAGGAATATCACATAATATTCCACATTGAACCCTATTAATAAAATTCACAACTATTTGATAAAAATTGGAAACAGATCCTTTTGTAATGATAATTTAGAAATTCTCAGCAAAATATAAAAACTAAAAGACCAATTTAGGTGCAGGGAGAATTTGAAACAAATATGGAATGTGTTGCAGAAAAGGGAAGCAAGGATTATCCAACATGGACTTGTGGTTTGTTATGGAAGTGAAGATTGAAATTGCTGATTTGGCTTAAATATCACTTTATTCCTTCCCTATTTTTGGTGCTAACTTTCATTAAGAGGAATAATGGTGACTAATATCACAGTTGACTGTCCAGAGTGCTATATGAATTAGTTGACATGATGATGCAGAAAAATGGTGGCTGGAAAGAATTTACATTTTTCCTTTGTGGTAAATATGAAATTCTTCATCTAACAAAAAGTTCTGAATATATGTTAGTTACTATGAATTCACTCATTAAAAACAATCCACATCCCGTTCTCTGTTTTTCTTCTACTTACCACAAGAGTCCAGTTTTGACAGTCTGCACTATAAGAGAACCATGGCATCCATTCACCTTTGCTTCCTATTCTATAGTTTGTCTCTTTTGGTTAAATGTATTTGCCCTCCACTGGTACTATCATCCCCATAGTTGTAGAAAGCCCAATTCCATAGTTGCATCTTTCCGTGGTAGGCCAATAATAGAATAGGTACTCAACTTAGCTTCATGAAAACGTTTCTGTGGTTCTGGATGGTAATTTCTGTATATTATATCCTCAGAGAGTAGGAGCCATATTTTCCTGCTAAAGCTTTGTATACACCAGACGCTAATTAAACACTCTGGAGACTATGATGTGTGTATATGTGTTTGGAGGGGAGATAATTTATAGTTCATATTGACAACGTTGTTATAGTTTGGATATAAGTGTCTCTCAATGGTCCAGGTAATAAAGACTTGCTTACCAGGGAGATAGTATTGGAAGTGAGTGGAGCCTTTAGGAGATGGAGTAATGGAAGATTTTTAGGTCACTGGGGGCATGCCCTTGAAGGAGATGATAAGAACCTAGCCCCTTCTTTCTCTCTTTTACTTCCTAGGTATATGATGAGAGGATTGATCTACTGTGCATTCCTACTAACATGTGCTATTTCACCACAAGCCTGAAAACACCAGGCCCAATAGATCATGGATTGGAACCTTCTAAATTAAAAGCCAAAAGTAAATATTACTTTTATGGATTGATTTTCTCAGGTATTTATTACAGACAGATAGCTGATTAACACCAATGACAATATTTTCTTGTGAGATATGTGATCCAGTTGAGGCTAAGAATTTATCTATGGTAAAAATATATTGAATTTATTTTTCACTTATACATTGAGTTGATTTTTTCTGTTTTTAGGCTATAATAATCTAGAAGTTAAATTTTATTAGTATAAAATTGTTAAAAGCCATGTATTATACATATATTACATAATTTTTTTGTAACAAGGATTGAACCCAGGGGCACTTAACTACTGAACCACAGCCCCAAGCTTTTTTTTATTTTTCATTTTGAAATAGGGTCTCACTAGGTTATTCAACTAAATTGTTGAGTTTGCCCTTGAACTTTCAATCGTCCTGCCTTACTTAGCCTCCTAAGTTGCTGGGATTATAGACGTGTGCCACCATGTACAGAATATATTACAGATTTTGATGAATAACTTAAACATAAAAAGTAAGATACTATTAAAAATGTGTATTTAAATGAGATATTGGAGTTTTGTCTAATAATTTTGTGATCCATGTGATGTATGATAGGAAATATGACTTAAAATTATAAATTATTAAAATTTTATTTCTAATTCTTAGTTGAACAAAATCTAATAAATTTCTTTAACTAACATGTGAAAATACACAGGAAAAGAAGAAGTTTCATTTTATCAGAATTTTAAAATTCTTGATACTTCTTTCAAGTTTAATACCAAAGGTTCTGAAGTGAACAATTTTTAATTTTTTATATTAGATATATCTTTTAGGTACTACTTAATTCATTGAATTAAAATATTTGAAACAACCTGGCTTTTAGAAGAATTTATTACCAGTAATTATTGTTTTCTCTTTCCCTCTGTCTCACCCTTCTATTATTCCTTCTTTCCTGCCTGCCTGCCTTCCTGTGCTTGCTTCTTTCTTTCTCCCTTTCTTTCTTTCTTTCTTTCTTTCTTTCTTTCTTTCTTTCTTTCTTTCTTTCTTTCTTTCTTTCTCTCTCTTTCTCTTTCTTTCTTTCTTTCTTTCTTTCTTTCTCTTTCTTTCTTTCTTTCTTTTCTCTTTCTTTCTCTCTTTCACATCCCCCCTTTCTTTCTATTTCTTTTATCTTTATTCAACTGTGAGATACCAATAGTTCAAATTGGCATTTTGTTTGGAGTCTGGGATGTTTTCCAGTCCCAAGTAGGATATTAATAATAAGATTTGGTTATGTGTCAAGTTGGAGACTTTGAATTTTAAAGTGGAACAGGAAAAAAAATGAACATGGGTTTTCAACTCTATATTCAAGTTCAGGCAAATTATTTTTAGGTGGAAATACTATACTTGCAGTTAAAATTCTAGAAATTGGATTATTGTGTACATAGAAAAAATGTCATGTATCTTATTTTCATTCAAACTGTTTGATTAATCACTCAGTGCTCATTTCTTCCTTGAATTTAAAGATCTAATTAGTTCTATTTTTCTAATGAAATGTATGCACACAAACACACCATTCCAAGTAACATTTTTCTCTATATTTGTTCATAATTTTCTTCTAAAAATGTGCTTTAAATAAACGTAAACAACATCAAGCAATCTTCTAGGTCCGTCATAGATTATCTATTGGACCTGGTCCAATAGATAACAATAGATACAAAATTAGCACTGTCAGTAGAGTTTTTTGATTAGTTGGGGCTAGTTAGCTCCATCTGTCTTCTCTAGTGTTTGTGAAACTTATTGTTTAATATATCAAAAATGCTTATAGCACTGTAAGGAAAACAGTACTCAATAATCTGAGCTTCTCCGAACATTCTTACTAATGATTGTACATTATTATCCCTATAATATCAGTTGTAAACCTAATGACATCAACCATTTTTATTAGACTTGAAACCATTTTGCTATCCTTTATCCTAGTGAGTTCTTAATTTCAACCCAGATGAATACTGATACTTTTAGAGATGCATTATCTTGGCTGCATGTTTTCATATCCTGGTCTTCTCATAATAAGTAGTTTGGATTATACACTCTTACTTCAAATTACTCAAATTCTTCAACACTTTTTTTTGATAATATAATAATGAATAGTAGTGCTTTGAACATGAATGGATGGTGTATTTTGTAAAATGCTTTTCTGTGCATCTATTGAGATAATCATGATATTCTCATCTTTAAGTCTATTGATGTGATGAATTATGTTTATTGATTTACATATGTTGAACCAACCTTGCATCCTTGGGATGAATCCCACTTGATCATGGTATGCTATCTTTTTAATATGTTTTTGTTTGCAAATTGCAAGTATTTTATTATGAATTTTTGAATCTATGTTCATCAGGGATATTGGTCTGAAATTTTCTTTCCTTGTGTTTTTGTCTGAGACTAGCTCCAGAAAATGAGTTTGAAAGGGTAGCCTCCTTTTCTATTTCATGAATAATTTGAAGGTCTGCTAGAACTCCATTGAAAATTTATCTGGTCCTGGGCTTTTGTTTCTTGGTAGATTTTTAGTGGTGTTATCAATTTCATTGCTTGAAATTGCTCATGCTAGGTGAAATAAGCCAATCTTGAAAAACCAAAGACCAAGTGTTCTCTCTGATATGTGGATGCTGACTCACAATAGGTGGTGGTGGGAGGAGAAGGTAAGATTCTGAGGAGTAGACAGGGCAGAGTCTGGGAGAGGGGGTTGGGAAAGACTGTGGAATGAATCAGACATAATATCCTATGTTCATATGTGAATACACAACCAGTGTAACTCCACAGCATGTACAACCACGAAAATAGGATACTATACTCCTTGTATATATGATATGTGATAATACATTTTACTGTCATGTATTACTAAAAAGAAAAAAGAAAAAAAATGTAAAAAAATAATGGGTAATAGCATCTTTCTGAAATCTCTATAATTACATAGTAATCAAATTAAGAAACAGATCTTTAATTTTCATTGTCAATTGCAGAAGATTTCTATATTTAGATAATTTAGGAAGGATTTTTCAGTAAATTTAGAAGAAATTCATTTTGAAGCTTCAATTATGCTGTTCTGGACAATCAAGTATCACAGATCACATGCATAAAATTTGCAAAAATGTTAAACTACTCAAAATGAAAATAAGTAATGCAAGTGTGCATTGCATGTGATTTGTTATAGGAGTAAATATTCAACTAATTTATTTAGCAATGATTTTACATAATATATAAGACTCATAAATGTGGGTAGGTTGCTGTGAAAAAAAACAGTTAAAAATGTCAGTTGAATGAATCATAACAAAAACAAATGTCTATACCCATCAAATAGATATCTAGAAGAATATGTAGTCCAATTCTCATTCCCACCAACTCTTTTGAAATTTAATTCAAACACCTTTGAAGAAATAGTACAAACTTTGTATTTCTATAGCCTTTCCTCTTCAGTATACAGAAAAACAAATTAAGGGAAACATTTTTTATAAAGTACATTTCCAACTATTTAAGATGATTCATAGCATAGCTCTTTTTTGAAAAGCAAAAATAGCAAGCTAAGCCCAGCAGTTTCCAGTACATAAATCATCATGATAGCAATAACAAGGGAGTGTTACGATGTAGATGATCTTATGCAGAAAGGCATGGCATAACTCAGCATAGTATGCAGAGAGTTTGAATGGATTAATAAAACCATTTTTATATTACCTTAAATGATGCATTATATTAAAAATATTATTATTGTCCAAGCCATTTCCCTTCATGAAATCTAACTTTTCTTCTGATGCTACTATATAATCTTCATTATATGAAATCCCAGAGGCATAATTATTTGATTAAATGAGGTTTACAAGAGAAAATTTTTCTTAAAAATATATTCTAAGAATACAATTGCTTGTTATATATCTTTAAAAATATAGTATGATAGACACAATTCTGAGTTCTTTAGTAACCATGGATTTTCTGCCCTGAAGGCACCAATAAGAAAGCTTGTTCTCATTAAATAAGAGAATTTTATTTTGTGGAAAAAAAGAGCTCCTGCTAGGTGTACTCAAATCCCACAAAGCCCATGCAATCTGTTTTATTTTTTCCTAATATAACTCAGAGAAAAGGAAGGAGCTCACTGAAGATTTTGATTATTTCTATTTTCATATTAGAATTCTGCTTTATAGGCAATTAAAGATTTTTACATTTTTATCAGTTTTACTTATTTCATTTCATGCTTGTCATCATCATATCCTTATAAATTTTTGTTGTAGACATATATGTCCTGAGGTGGTGCTTCATAAAGGTAGAATAATTTATGTTGTCTAATAAAATTGTATACTAAATAGAATATGCTGCACTTCTTAAAATCCCCCCATCACTTCAGTAAGAACAAGCATGGTGGGCTGAGCATGTGACTTTGCCTATCATGTGTAAGGCACTGGATTCCATCCTCAGCAACACATAAAAATAGATAAGTAAAAATTAAAGGTCCATCTACAGCTAAAAAAAAAAAAAAAAGGAATGTACTTATCTTCCTCTCCTTGGCTAATGGCACACAAGTAAGAAAAGATCTCAAAACTATAAATTCATATATGTCTATGCTATTTTACTTCTTTTCATGGAATGTTTCATCTAATTCTCCATTTCCTCTTTATTGAGAGAACTTCTACCACTCATGCATATTTCCAATAAATTCTCAAAAGTGCTTCTACAATGATTATTCCAAAGCAAAATCTGTCATCTAAGTCCCCCACTTAAAATCATACTGTGACCTTTCTAACCACTTGTCCTTCCCAAGCCAGAAAAAAATTAATGAATCCATTTTACAAGAGGCAGTGTAGTCTTATAAATATTTTTCAATCTGTGGTTTATGATCTAATACTAGTGGGTCATGAAACCAATTTAGTGGGTCATGTGACTACCAATTTTAATAAAATAAGATGTAATATACTATGATAGAGTAGTTTAGAAAATAACATAGCACACAATCACTGAATTTATGGTTTATCCAGAACCTTGAAGATCAATGCTAAACCTCAAGTAGCCACATATAGACCACATGAAGAATGTTCTGTGTTATCTGGAGATCATGGACTTTTATTGGTGGCAAAAGTTGAATGTCATGTTGGTGTTCTCCCCTAGAAAAATGATGAATGTTCCATGTGTGTGACAAAAGTGAAATCAATCTATATTTGTTGATATTTTAGTTTTCTCTTGCTGCATAGCAAACTGCTTAAGTCTTGTGGCATAAAAAGCAGAAAGTTATTATTGTAATTTCTGAGTTGAATAGTTAGTTTGTTTTACCTGGTATCAACTGAAATCACCAACTCAATTGCACCTGGGTGGCTTTTAATATATTTGTGTGCATGGTGTTGACTGTAGCATGGGCTTCACTTGTTCCCTGCCACTCATTGTATTTCATTTTTCAATGATTCTGTATATGAACTTTCTCTCTGGAAGAATAAGCTGAGCACTCCTATGTCCTCTTAAAAACTATAGAACATAGAATCCCTCCTGCCATATTCTATTAGTTAAAACAAAATCAAGTCCAGTCTGGATGTAAAGGTATGGGAAGTATACTTTATCTATTAATTAGAGGATTGGCAAAAAAAATGATGGCAATCTTTAGTTCCACACAGATTTCTAGGAGGATTCAACATTATATAAAATACTAGGATCCACAAACCCTTTTGATTTTCACCCTAGGAACCCACATTAGACTATAAATCCAAAACCTCTTGTATTTAAGTGAGGTGGTGACTGCTTATGATCATTGAAATATGAATGAATATATTTGTCACCTTCAAATTTAAGCTGATAAGAAAATATATATGCCTGAAAATATATGCCAGTATATTAGTTCTTTTATTCTACATTGACTAGGATTCAGTGAAGGACAACAAGGTTCTGTATGATGTGCAGACAGTGGAGAGAGGATTCTAGTTCTCAAATTGACTTCTTGAAGCACAATTATATGAATAAAAAGAAACTTTTACTAAGGAATCTAGCTGCTGTTTCAATATCCAGTAAAGCATCACCATACTGATTTATAAATAAAAATGTATTCCTTTTGTAAAATGTTTGAAAAACGTATGTGTGAGTGCAGTAGTCTTGGAGTATAATCAAATTGTATCTCACCTCCTCTGTAGGTATGAACAGAACATTACCTACTTCAAGAGATTGCTATGAGAATAAAATGTAAAAAAATGTGTATCAACTGTAGTCCTAGAAAGAAAATAACACCTAAGCAAAATAAAACGAAAGAGGAATTTAAGATAAGGCATTGGTTACAAAGGCATTTGAGTGTCAAAGAACAAACAGGATGGGAGGTAACCAAGGTGTCAAACTGTCAAAAAAATAAAAGTCCATGATCTCCAGATAACACAGAGCATTCTTCATGTGGTCTATATGTGGCTACTTGAGGTTTAGCATTGATCTTCAAGGTTCTGGAGACAATCTCATCCCCAAGGCTTAAGGTTCCAATTCCAGCTCCTCAGCTCCTCAGGAGCTGGAATTGGAAACACAGAGTGAGGAGCTTCTAGGCAACAACAGGGCTAGCATCATTCTGGCCCTGCTATATCAGAGACAGTTGGCAGAGCAAGACACTATGCTTCACTTCTTGGCCATCATTTTCCCACTAGAGCCTCCCTTAACTGAACCTCACTGGAAATAATTTGGAAAGGAAACTTGAGGATTGTAATTGGGGGAAAGTATCTTCCTATGGTACAGAAAAGACTGAGATAAGGCACAGAGTTAATCTAAGAACAAACAAAATGGAAACATGAAACTTAAGGAATTTAAAGTTTAAGTAAACATAAACCAAATATTGGCTATTACATTTATTCTGCCCTAGATTTCAATCACTAGCTCTAAATGTGATTGCCATCCTTTAAAACTCACTCATTTGTAAAGAATTCACTCAGAATCCTTCACAGAACACTGAAACAACCTGTCCCTCCTATTGTACTGCCAATTCACCTCTTACTAAGTACAATACTATCCTTTATTTACTAGTTATACCTCCAGAAGCTAGAAGAGATTATCTTTCTTAGAATGTTTTGTTATGAAATGAAAGTGACCTATTCTCTGAAACATTTCTGATACTAACCACATTCTGGAAACTGGTACTTCCCTCCAGGTACATTAATTGTTCTTGTTCCATTCTCTCTTTTCCACTGAGAATATACTTGCCAAATTAAAAGAAAATATAGAAACATGGAAAGCTATTTAGCTGCCTCTTCACATACTGGATATTCTGATATGACTAGTACGATGTTTGGATATGTGTCCACCAAAAACTCATACCTGAGACAATTCAAGAATTTTCCCAGGTGAAATGATTAGGTTACAGAGGTATAACCACTGACTAATCCATTCATGTGAATCCACTGATATGGATTAACTGGGTGCAACTATAAGCAGGTAGGGTGTGGCTGGAAGAAGTAGGTCACTAGAGGCATAACCTTGAAGTTTATATTTTGTCCTTGATGAGTGGAGCTTACACTCTGTTTCTTGGTGCTGAGCTGCTTTTATCTGCCATACCCTTCTGCCATGATGTTCTGCCTCACTCAGGACTTGAGCAATGGAGTTGGTCACAATGAACTGAAACTGTGAGCAAAAATAAATGTTTTCTTCTCTGTGTTTTTTTTTTTTTGGGGGGGGGGTCAGGTCTTTTGGTCACAACAATGGAAAGCTGACTAAAACAGAAATTGGTACTGAGAAGTGGTGTCATTGTTGTGACCAACCTGACCATGTAGTTAAGAAGCTTTTAAAGTTTTTTGAAGTCTGTGGGAGGAATTCTGAAAAGTTTACAGATGCAGGCTGGAAAAGCTTTAGAATGCTATAAGTGGAGGTTAATGGGCAATTCTGGTCAGGGCACAGAAGACCAGAATGCTGACAAGACTGTAGAAAGTGAAGTCTAGACTTGTGATTTTTCAGAGAGGAAGAACTCTAATGGAAAATGGGGTAGTGGTCATTTGTGTTACAGTCTGGCAAAGAAGATCTTTGTTTGTATCCTGACACTTTCTGTGAGGCTGAATTTAAATGTGATTGACTAATTAATCTGGTGGAGGAAATTTCATGGCAGCATGGCATTTAGGAGGTGGCATGGATATCGCTGGTGGTTTTTAACTATGTTTACTATGATAATGGGAGCAGAAAACAGAGCAGAAGGTTTTAAATATTGGACTTCGGCCATAAAATTGTGAGCAAAACTGGGGCTAAGGAAGTTGTGCTGGTTAAAGACATTAGAGCCACTAAAGAAATATTAAATGCTTTACAATAGGAAAGATGACTTGAAGACATCTCAGGAATTGGCATAACCAACCTATCTCCAGTTCAATAGTATAAAGGTATAAATTTCATTGAAAAGATATTAGTGGGCCACGCTACTTGCAGAGGGAGGCCTAGGAAGTTGTTTAACCATGCTTAGCCACATAGGTACTCAGAGGCTACTGCAGCCATAGTCCCTCTAGACTTGGCTACTTCTTGATATGGTGGCAGACCTGTGTGTCAAAAACGTGTGCTGACTTTACAAGAATATAGTATGCTGGAGTTAGAGGATCATGGAGACTTCCACTCAGATTTCATAGGAAGGCCTGAGAGGCCAGGCAAAGTGAGGCATGGTGAGTCCCTATAGGCTGCTCTTGGAAGGGCAAATGAAGAGATGAGACAGAAGGCAAATCTATAGTTGAGACATCTGAGATTAATAGATGCTAATATCATGGGATATCTGCTAAGGAAAGTTGCAGGAATTAAATAGAAATAAACTAAAAGAGAGATTGTGTAGATTAGAATCAGCAATGTCATAGGGGGAAGAGCTGCATAAGTATTTTGAAAGGAATATCACAATTTTTTGTGCCCCTGATGTTGGATGTAGTGTATAGGACTTGATTGGCCAGCTGGATTAGTCTTTTGGTCCCTTCTTTCTATGCCTTTCTTTCTCCATTTCAGAATGAAAACTTTTACTCTGTGCCACTATATGTTGGATGCATGTAACTTGTTTTTGATCTTTATAGGGGATAAAAGCTAGAAGTTTGCCTTGAGTCTCAGATAGATTTTGGATTTGGACATTTTTTAATGCTGGAACTGTTAAGACTTTAGGGATGCTTGCAAATGGATTAAATCTATTTGGAATTGGAAGATGAAAATGAGATTTTGGGGTCCAGGGGAGAATGTTTTGGTTTCAATATGTATCTCATATATGAGACAATGCAATAAATTTGATTATAATATAATCATTGGATTAATCCACTGATATGAATAAACTGGTTGGTAACTATAGGCAGGTAGGCTATGGCTGGAGGAATTAGGTCACACATGACGTGCCTTTGGGTTTCATATTTTGTTGCTGGTGAGTGGAGCTTTCTGCTTCCTAGTTCCATGTTCTGAGCTGCTTTCATCCACCATGCACTTCTTCTACGATGTTCTGTCTCATCTTGGGTGCAGAGCTATAGATTTGATCAACTATGTACTAAACCTGAAACCATGATCCAAGGTAAACTTTCCCTCTACATTGTTTTTGTCAAGTCTTTTGGTTGCAGCAATATGAAGCTGACTAAAACAACTTCATTATCTATTTTTCACCTATTTTTTTCAGTTTCATGTACTTTCTGTATTCCAGCGTACTGTCCAATCAAGCACACTCAATTCAGCATGCTCCTCAGTGCATACACACTGTCCCTACCATGGACTATCCTTTCAAAATTGTTTTTCATGCTAACTAGTGGTAACTACTCCTTACTCAAGGTACAATTTAACATCTTTCATGAAGTTTTTTTTTTTCATTTTTTTTTCAGAAGAAATTGTCACACATCTCAATTGTATTACTTAAATTACAGTTTGCTATTGGTAACATATGTTTCATTATCTGCAGTTCTCAACCTTACTTGTATATTAAAAAGCATCTGACAATGAATAATCTCTCTATTAAAAACATGAATCAATAAGTAACATTCCAAAACCAGATCTGGATGAGTTTGCTGGTGAATTCTGTTCAACATTTAAATAAGAAATTATACTAATTTTTACTGTGAGCTTCAAAATACTGCAGTAGAGGGAGTACTTCCTAAATGATTCTATGGGGTTAGTATCTCCCTGTACCAGAATCAGACAAGGACATCACAAGAACAGAAACTACAGAACAATATATTCTATGAATATCGATAAATATACTCTCAAAATACAAACAAATTAAATCTAACCATATATAAAGATAACTATATAATAATGATAAGGGGAATTCATCAAAAATATGTGAGGCTGGTTTAATATATAAAAATTATTTAATTCAATCTATTACTGAAGAAGCAAAAGAAGAAAAATAACAAGCTCATTGCAGCAGATGCAGAAAAGAAGAATTTTACAAAACTAACACCTATTAATGAGAAAAACTTTCTATAATCTCAGAGTAGAGAGTACTTTCTTAATGTGATAAAGAATGTCTACAAAAAAACTTTACAGTTAACATCACACTTAATGATGATAAAATAGAAGATTTTTTCACTAAGATCAGAGGCAAGACAAGTTTGTTCCCTCTTGTCAATCCTTAAAAAAGTTATAATGGAAGTCCAAATCAATGAAATAAGAGAAAAAAAAAGGTAGAAAAATCCACTGAGAATACTGTTATGGAATAAAGAAACAAAATTGTTCCTGCTCTCTTAGATAACATTATTGCCTGCATGCAAAATCACGAGAAAAGATTTTAATGAATTTCATGGAACTAATAGGCTATTAGGAAAGTTACAGGATGTGAGGTTAATCAATAAGTCAATTATTTCCTTGTAAAACAATATGAATGAGTTGGCTTTGCAACTGAAAACACAATAATATTTACTTTATAAAACTCAAAATAAAATATTTATTAATAAATATAATAAAATATGTATAGGATATACATGAACAAAATCACAAAACTGGTGAAATAAATCAAATAAGTGAAGAGCTATTCATATTGGTGGAATTGAAGACTCAAAATCATCAGGACATCCATTCTTTCTACTGTGATTAGCAGTTTCAATGAAATCACATTCAAAATCCCAAAATGTTGCTATATAGAGATTGACAATCTGACCCTGAAGTTTACATGACAGGCAAAAGACCAGAATAGCCGATACTATATTGATAGAGAAGAACCAAGTTGGAGGATTGACAACACTGACAACACCAACTGCTGGTGAGGATATGAAGTGAGACAGGAACTTTCATCTGTTGCAGATGAGAATGCAAAATGGTGCAGTCACTTTGGAACAAAGTTTGGCAATTATATTTGTAAAACTTAACATAGTTTCGGTGCTCTATCTGATGTGTGAGGGGTAAACATTTGCTCCCAGGATGTAGGCTCCCTTTTCACCTCACAGATGGTTTATTTGGCTGAGAAGAAACTTTTTAGTTTGAATCCATCCCATTTATTGATTCTTGATTTTAATTCTTCCACTAAAGGAGTCTTATTAAGGAAGTTGAGGCCTAATCCCACATGATGAAGATTAGGGCCTACTTATTCTTCTAGTAGACACAGAGTATCTGGTTTAATTCCTAGGTCCTTGATCCACTTTGAGTTGAGTTTTGTGCATGGTGAGAGATAAGGATTTAATTTCATTTTGTTGCATATGAATTTCCATTTTTCCCAGCACCATTTGTTGAAGAGGCTATCTTTTCTCCAGTGCATGTTTTTGGCACCTTTGTCTAATAAAAGATAATTGTAATTTTGTGGGTTAGACTCTGTGTCCTGTATTCTATACCATTGATCTACAAATTTGTTTTGGTGCCAATACTATAAGAGCACCAATCTCTAGTGTATATAAAGAACTCAAAAAGCTAAGCACCAAAAAGCAAATAACCCAATCAATAAATGGGCCAGGGACCTGAGCAGACACATCTCAGAAGATGATATACAATCAACAAATATAAGAAAAAGTGTTCATTATCTTTATCAATTAGAGAAATGCAAATCAAAACTTTCTAATATAAGGAGGCTGATTCATAGTGGGATGGGGAGAGGGAGCATAAGAGGAATAGATTAACTCTAGATAGGGCAGAGGGGTGGATGGGAAGGGAGGGGCAGGGGGTTAGCAAGGATGGTGGAATGTGATAGACATCATTATCCAAAGTACATGTATGAAGACACTAAATGGTGTCAACATACTTTATATACAACCAGAGATATGAAAAATTGTGCTGTATGTGTAATAAGAATTATAATGCATTCCACTGTCATTTATATTTTTAATCAATAAAAAAATACTTAACGTAGTTTTACCATATATTCCTGCAATCACAGCCCTTGGTATTTATCCAAAGGAGTTGAAAAATCATAATAACACAAAAATTTGTAAATGGATGTCTACATCAGTTTTATTCTTAATTGCCAAAACCTAGAAACAACCAAGATGTTATTTAGTAGGTGAATGTACAAGTAAACTGTGGTACTTTTACTTAATGCTGAGAATAAATGAGTTATTAATTCATAAAAAGATATGGCAGAAACATTTTTATATTATTAAATGGAGGAAGCAAATCTGAAAAAGCTTTATGCTGTATAATTCTACTTATATGGCATTCCAGAAAAGGCAAAATTATGGAGAGAGTACAATAATCAGTGTTTCCATGGGAAAAGGGTTAGGAACATATGAACAGATTAAATGCAAAAGATATTTAGGATAGCAAAAATACTGTGCATGATATGAAAACGGTGCATATATGTTATTATACATTTGTTCAAACACATGAAATATCAAAGAACAAGGGTGAACACTAATGTAAACCAGACTTTGGATAATGATGAGGTGTCAGTTGTAACAAATAAATTGTAACAATGTAAGCACTCTATGGGCTGTCTATTTAATTTAATAGGGGAGACTATGCATGTGCATGGAAAGGGAGTATATCTATTTTCTTATCAATTTTCCTATGAACCTTAAATTGCTCTTTAAAAAAACTTAGAAAAAAAATCACCTGAGAATTTTAAAGAACTTGTAGCATTAATGATATCTGTGCCAATTATATTAAAGTGCCTCAGATAGAACCCCCAGTATAAATAGTAAAACCAGAAACCTAGGCATCCTAGTTTTTACTGCTTTTCAAGTAATGCCTGTCAAGTTCAAAGAACACTCTAATAGACAGCAAATTCTTTAAGAGATGGAACAATTTAAAATCTTATATTTTGCATTGTCTTCAATACTTTCTAAGAAATAGTAGTCCCTAAATAACCATACACAAATAAAATGTAGAACATATACATCTAATCAATTATGGAATGCATGGCCAACTTTTAGAATTGAGTTTAATAAGAAGGAGAAATGCTAATATTATTAACTTGAATAAAACTTTCACTTCTCTTTTAGAAGTAGATAAATGTGGAAACATTAAAAATACAATAATAAATCTGGTCACCAACTGATTACATTTACTGATTAAACTTAGAAAAATTCATAATCACTCTCCTAAGAATATAAATTAAGATGAGCTGTTACACTTCTATTAAAGTCTGTAAAGGCAATGCATTCATATATTTAGAAGCTCACTCAGATGATTCACAAATCATTTGCTCTCCATAATTAACTGGTTTAATATTATCTATAGTGACATATGATGTTCACATATTTTGAATTTGTTAAAGTCTATATCAAATTTGGCTAAATTCAAGAAAATTGAAAATAATGTAATCCTCAGTGATTTAGTTCTATTTTTTCATAGTCAACTATTTCAATTGATACTTATTATAAAATAAATAAATTGATTGATTGAAAAATTGTGCTGTGTAAATAAATAACTTAAGTCAGGTATATATGTTTTCTATTTATTTTATCTGAAATGTTATCTGGGATTCTACAAGAATCTCAATGAAAGAAATTTGTCAGTGAAATTAAAAAAGGACTATTGAATACAGCACATTTTCAAACTAAATATTTAAAGTTAAAATAAATACTTAAATGATAAAGAGCAACTGCTGAGTTCATGCCTAAAACCCAGAGTATTCCCTTTACTGAGCAGATACAAAACAGGATAAGAAATTCCAGTATTGTAGACCATATGCCCTGATTCGGCATATCATTTTGATATCACAGAAACTCTCTGAAACTCTCTTCTACCCATACTTCTTAATGAAGCAAACAAAAGGAAATATCAAAATGGCAAATACAATAAAAATACAAATGGTAGATTGCTATTTTAAAAAGCCGAGAGTAAATGTTATACAAACACTACCATTTAAAGAGAAGATTTTCTGTTTTACACACACAAGAAGAAAAAAAAAAAACTTGAGATGAATGATAACTAATGTTGTAATGCTAATCGAAAATAGAATGGAGTCTTAAGAAAGCCACCTGTAGGTATAAGAGTTAAATTCAAAGATACATTAAATGGCATACACTATTTTTATATTAAACTGAGAGAAAATGAAGAAAAATCATTCTAAAGTCCCTAGCTAATCAAAATACATAAACCCATCAGACAATTCACTAATTAAGGTGATTTTTTGGTCTTTTTAAAGACACAGACAAAATAATTTTCCTAGAAAGGAATATAATTAAGATGATTTTTCTTTTTAGAAATAATAGCAAGTTTGAAATTCATATATGGCAGGGTTAGGAAACAGAATCATTTTAGCAAAAAAAAAAAAAAAAAAAAAAAAAAAAAAAAAAAAAAAAAAAACATTGAACTATCTATTTGTAACTCAGAAGAGTAAAAGAAGGACTATTCCTGATAAACTAAACATCTAATTGCAAGTCTTTGGGGTTTGTAAATGGAGATACACTACCAAGCATTCAAATAACTGAGTTTTTAATCCGTTATTTCAACTTATCTTTAAAGTTCCTAAGTAAGGACTGTTTCCCTGTTATTTCCTTTTCTTATATCAGAAAGTAAGTTTTCATTGAGGAACTATATTGGTACCACAGGCTCTTACCCAGTTTATAGACCATTTACTTTACTTTATTTCTCTGCAATGGAATTTAATTCTCCGTTTTCCATGAGAAATATCAGCGTTTGTGTGTTTCTTTTTGGGTACCATGTGGACGGTGAATGTCTGATTGTCCTCTGCACTCAAGTGTCTTACATGGGAAGTGGTGGAACAAAGCACTCTAAACTCCTTGTTCCTCCTGCAAATGGAGATCTTAGAATGTCATTTTATTTATTGAAATCAGTTCAATTCTCAGAATCTTTATTTTTGTATCATCTTCAGACTTTACAAAGAAGACCATGATGCAGTAATCTGCCGCCTCATATTTCCCTACAATATATCCAAGGGGCTATTTGTAGAAGACTTCTGTGCTGAGCCCAAGCCTATCAGTTATAATGTTCTCTATAAAGGAAAGTGAAAATTTCTTCAAGTTATCTCACAAGTAAAATACTATCCATCTAAGGATATTTGGATCTGGCCTTTCTCTTACACTCTTTCTGAGCTCAGAACACTCATATCTGTTGGAAGTATCCTTTTGGAGGTTGGAAGTAATCATCCCATAAGTTCTTCCTGCTGCCATCTTATCTCTAGTATTTAACAAATCTAGGACAATCTCCAGATCTAATTTGCTTGATTCTCTGTTACTCCCCATAAACACCTCTAGCAGTTTAATATTTTTCATTAGTAAGTAGCAAAGTTAAAGTCCAGTAGCAATAAAAAAAATGGCAGGATGTTTTTGTGTGTTAACCCTGAGTTATGCACAATTGAAGATATATATGTATGTGCATTTTTCGTTTTTACATAGAGCAATGGGTTGTCATTTATTTATTGAACAACATTTATATTTCAAGATGTTATGTCATTAGAGTACAAAAAATAGAATATCGACTGTGTTCCTTAGTAAAGTTAGCTTATATTCTACTAAGAATTATAGTAAATACAAGAAATGAATTAGAGAATTATTTACTTCTTCCTATTATTTAGATTATAGAATAGAAGACAAAATATTCAGGAATATAATGATAAAATTGGCATGCACTCAAAAGAGATTATGTCATAGGAGAATTTAGTAATTTTGAAAAATGGAAAAAAAATATTAAATCCCAAATAAAACACCAGGATAACCAGAGCCAATATCAAAATCTCAAAAAAAAAGCAAAATGGTAATCTATATGACTTTTTAATTGAAACATTAAATTTTTAATTATGTTTGATTCTATTTTGCAAGTTCTCAGTCAAATCTGTATTGTAATAAAATGATCACCTGTGTCTATAAACACATGTATATGTGATATTTCCTTATTAGTCAGAATATTTGAATAATTAAAATGGTTCATTCTCCTATGCTAATAATGATTACAATTCATCAACTATATACTGTCCAGGTTTATATAAACTCACATAGTCCTCATTTGACATGTGAAGAAGCTGACGTCACCAAGGTTAAGTAAATTCTCTAGGGTCACATATGTAGTAAGAGTCAGTTAAAAGCATATTCTGTGCAGGTAAATTTTCTGCTCTTGTATGACAAGTTTGCCAGACAGAAAACTCACACACCTTTGACATAAAGATAATTAAACTTAGTGCTTATTTTCCCACTTTATTCTTAGCAAATTCTCCAAATTTACACAAACTTTCAGTCAGTTACTCTAAATCTTTTTAAGAATAATCTGATTTTTTCATATTATCATCTATGTCAATATCACTAACATTTCCAAATACTTCTAACTATCACTAAGCTTTCTATACTAAGTACTTGAGTGCTGCATATATATTTATAGTAAATACTCAAATGCTGTATGTGTGTGTGTGTGTGTGTGTGTATACACATATATATGGCTCAGCTCTATTAATGTCAAGACATTCTGCCAAAAGAGCATATTCCATTACTACTGTCTTTTCAATCTTTTGTTTTCTCTTTTCTCTTAAAGTAGCTGTCCCTGCTCTAGTGACCCTGAGCCTTTTATATTACAATTCAAAACCAGTGCCAAGTATGACCTAAGAATAGCAGGATAACTCCAAATAGGTTTAGCCATAAGCATGTAAGAATGAAATATAAATCTATTTTTTAAATATAAGTAATTTTGTTATAAATTGTCTTTATTGGTTTGTTCTATAACCTGAGTAAATATTTCTAGAAAACTTTGGAATAACATGTCTCAATCTTGTGAAAAAATATGGCATCATTACAGAAAATTTTTCCAAATAATTAACGATTGGCCAGTTACTTTGTCTTTCTAGAGATCGATATCAAGTATTCTTTATATTTTAACATGTAAACCTTGCTCTTTTAAAGTAGATTTTTCAGATATACGTGTAACAATTTATTTTTAGAAGGTACCTTTCCTAAATGTACCTAGGAACTAATGTATTTTGGCACAAACTATCAAAGCCAGAAATAGTACACCTAGCTGCCAAAGTCATTGCGCAAATCCATCAGGAAGACACTGCAGTAACATCAATCTACCCTCAAGAACAGAGTTAACATTTATAGATACCTAGACTTGGGAACAGAAACATCAAAGTTTCTTATTGGCCTTGCCTCATTGGCAATCTCTTATGCTGAGAAAGCTACAATGGCTATTCTGGCTTTTGTAAAAGTAAATTTTCATAAATTGGTTTAATTTAAAACATAAGCAAAGGTATATGAATGGTAAAATGTTATTCTGTTATTTATGCATTTTTAAAATACTAAGGTTTGAATTATAAATGAGATGCTGCTCTTTCCTCTCTCTATATATACATATATATTACAAATGTCTCAAATAATACGACTAATTGTTCAAGACAGCACCATACTGACTCTATATTCCTCTGTAAAAGTTGTCTATAACTTTTCTCCAAAAGATTAAGTTGTCTTTCCTTTAAATTGTCAAATTACTTTGCAATTAAAACATGCTGTCCTGTAAGTAAAATGTAAAAGAATGCATTGTGAAAATAACAAATATTAAAGTATAAATATGGATATTGAAGGGTGATTATTTCTGAAGGATGAGTGGAAGAAGAAGTATAAATGTGGTGTCCTGGTAATGGTACCTGAGAAATATGAATGACAATGTCAGGAAGTGCTTGAGCAAGTCTGTCATTTATTGAAGAGTATTCTTTAGCCAAGTGTGGTGGTTAGGAAGGTAGCTCCAATTATTCAGTAGGCTGAGGTGGGAGGGTTACTTGAGCTTAGGAACTCAAGACCAGCATGGGCGACAAAGTAAGATCCTTTCTAAAAAATAAAATATATAAAAAAAGAAATTGTGCTTAAAGGTGTCATGGAGAATCACTCACTGCTGAGAAAATATTTAGCATAAGAATTTGTTAAATACACTGATGATGAGAAATCAAATTAATTTCCAAATGAAGAGCTGAACACTTTTTCATTACTAAAATTCATGATGGTATTTTCTTTAATTAGTGGATTTTTTGCTTACAATATTTTTCAATAGATAGAAATGACTTTTAAAAATAAAAAGTACATAAATGTTTATTTGTAACTATTTTTCTCATCAAGATATTTTATCATGTTAGGTATTAGTTGAAATTTAAAATCAGTTGATCTCTGTCTAAATACAAATATATGGTGTTATTGATAGTCATTTTATAAAACTCCAAATTTTATGGGAGGTAGTGTCTTATGTAAGAAGTTGAGTGTATTCTTATATCTGTCTGCTAAATCAACTCTGATGAGAAAAGGCTTTCTCTATAAGTGCATATTTTTCTCAATATTGTTTTGGTCTTTCTAAAATTCAGAAGCCATGAGCCCTCTATACCTAGAACATTTCACGGTATATAATAATTTTATTGAGTAAATAAAAGAGGTAGGTGAAAACTGTAGATACATAAATTACATTAATTATTTTGTGAACAATTCTGCATAATTTTATTTCAGAAATGTATAAGTTAAGTCACATGACAGGTAGTTAACTTAGGGCAAGTTCAGTTTGGAGCCAGATTTTCAATCTGAGCTATGGCCGTCTTTTGCTTGCAACTTTGTTTTTACGTGATCCATCTGTGATGCTTAATGTTCTGTTAACTCTCTTCTGATGAGACATTTCTTTTGATGTTTCTAATCATAACTTGCTATTGAATTGTGTTTCTGTTCTTCACATCAGTATTAGTTGTGGAAAACAAAGGTCAAGATTTTGATAATGAACGCAGATAAAATGATTAAACAATACTTTTTTAAATGCACAGACACAAGAAAATCTTTGCTTCTCTATTTAAAACTTACTGACTAAAAATGTTTCTCCCTCAGACACAATTATGGGGCCATTCTCAGGAAATTAATATGCAAGTGTTTTGTTAAACTATTTTTTTTTTCTGTAATCAGTTATCCCTGACTTACCTAATATGCTTTGGTCCCCAAATCTTAATTTATTTATTTTTACCCACCCGTTTCTCTTCCAGTTGGTATGCCAGCAAGCAGTTGCTTGTAGCCTGAGGATTTTATGGGAAAGCTGCAGTGTTGCAATTTATTTTTCCAGAAGCATGGAGAAAAAGCTAACACAGTAATTTCTATAATATCAATATAAAATTATTCCATTTTATCTACTCAGTGTTTTGTGGCCATATAATCTTGTTTTAATTTATCTTATATAATGGCTAGCCATACTTGATAGAGGGATTGATTTTTCCCAAATAGCCTTGGAGTGAGGGATGGGGGAAGGATGGGAGAAAGGAGATTCATTTGTAATTGTGGCATGATAGGAGCTAGCAAATAATTCGCATGTAGTACTATGAACTACAAGGTGTCTTTATGTGTTTTTTAACATAAAACTCAGAGTTAGTCCTTCTGCTTATACTTAGAATTAATATTTTGTCCATTTTAATTTAACAGGGACAAAAATCCCCAAATGGAGAAAAACAAGAGACTACTAGAACGAAAACAAGAGGTAAATGAATCAGACTTTACATTATATATTTGTACCCCTCATGAATTGATAATTATTTTAAATTTTTAAAATGTCAAAAAATAATATTTCTGACATTAAAATTATAAGAAACTCAAATGTCAGTGTTCATAAATTAAAATTTCGATTTTCACAATACAAAATGTGGAAAATATTCTCTCTTCTTATTTATGAATCTGTATAAAATCCAGCATTATTTCACTTGGTTAGTAAGGCCTAATATATTAATTAATTAGATCTCTACAGAAAAACACCATATTCCAACTTCTGGCTTAACCTAATGAGTACCTACCCTGGAACTGGGGGTAATTCCTGTAACCACATTGTCACAAGTCAATGTGACGGATGGAATCAATTCAGAATTCAAACATGATGCTTCTTACTCAGACCACTAACTAGAACAAATGTACCAAGTCTATCATTTAAAAAACTTATAGTTATTATTTCAGATCTGTGCATAAAAGAACTTGACCTCTTATTCATTTAATTACATAAAGAAGACTCCTTTTGTGGAAGATTGGATGTAATATCACCATGAATTGTCTTATGCAATATATGTTCTTTTAATGTTATCAATTTTCACTACTGATAATAGGTAAATAAGTGTAAGAATGTGTATGCATGTACATGTGTGTGTGGCGCTATATTGTTTTGTGTTTTTATTTTTTACATGAATGGTTTTAGGAGAAATGAAAATATAAATTGTAGAAATTCATAATGGGTTATCCCATTCTAAAGCAGCTTGAGTAGAATCAAACATTATTTCTGAATTGTATTTTTTGAAATCAGAGAGCTAATCTAAAAAGATGAGAGAAGTGTTTCTCAATTGATTTTATTAATTTAAGCAAAAATAAGTACTGAAGCATTTTAGATAAAAAATTAGAGAAAACACTCAGGAATTTACAACATGATAGTACATCAAGAGACAAAAAATAGGATATATGAATCAAATATTTTTAACCTAAAAGTGACTTTCTGACTTGAAGCAAAGCATCTACTGTTTAATCCTAGGAGACTGACTTAGACCTCAAAGGCTAGGCTTTAACATTAAGAGGAGATTTGATTTTTTCAGGTACCAGATAAGACGTCCCTTGATGACTCTACTTAGTAAACCAAGTTTCACTACTTACACATATATACTTTTAAAATGATTATATTATAAAATTATAATTAAGAATATTTATTTTTGAAGAAATTAAATTATAAGCAAAACAAAATCTATTTTGGGATTATATTTTTCAATAAACATTTTGGAGAAAAAATGATCTTACAGCATATCCTTGTATTATTTTTTGTTTTGTTTTCTTTTTATTTATTTACTTATTTTTGGATGAGTTAGGTGTTAAAATTTGCCAGTTATCATTTTAACCTCATTTATTGTTTTGTGTTCTTTTTCTGTACCCAATGTACAATAGGCAAAGTATAAAGTTTCCATAGTTTATACTGATCATCAATGCAATCAATGTAACATTTAAGATCAATTTTAGTCATTATAATTAATTCACAAGTATATTTCCTTGTAGAAAAAATGAAACACTGGGACTAAAGGAAGGTGTGGCCACCACTCTGTACCTTTATTTCCACAGGTGTTCTTTTCTGATGTGGTATCCAGTCCCTGAGTCAATGGAACTATAATGTAAGGGTCCGGCGAAAAGTCGGAGGAAGAGACCACCAAGAGACTGACTCATGCAATTGCAGAAGGGGATTTATTGAGGATCCAATTCAGCGCACTGAGGCTCCAGGCTCACTCAAGAAGGGAGAGCAGCCCAGAGCCCCGGGGAGGGGTTGAGCAGTGCTTAAGTACACTCTTTGGGGAGGGCAGGGGCTTTGCATACATCAGAACAAATCAGCATGAGGCGTGGGAAAATTGAACAACAACTCTCATACATGATTAGCACATTCATTGGCGGGAACAGGTCGGGCGGGGGTGATTGGTCACTCCTAAGCGGGCTACACATTCAAACTGATTGGTTCGGACCCTGTATGCCTACGTGACATGCTGCACAGGGCCCTAGGCTAAATGGCCAGTAGGGCGTTGTCTTAACTGCCTCAGGAATTTCAGGTTCTGGGTGTGGCAGAGGAACTTAACAATACCTGGTCTTTCACTTTTTAACTCAGGCCTTGCAGCTTAGAAACTTTACCCTTTCACTATAATCCTCAATGTCAGAATAAGGAAATAATTAGGATGCAAATGAAGCATAGGGAAAATAGTTACTGCCACCCTGACCAGCTCAGGCAGCTAAACTAGGGTCAATTGAGTGAATTTCCTAAGGTATCCAATAAAACACAGGCACACAACTTACCTTTAATTCAAGCCCCAGAACAGCTCCTCTGCCCTAGACCTCAAGCTCCCCAAATGGGAGACGGAGGAATGTCTGAGAGGCTGATGAGAGAGAGAGAGAGAGAGAGAGAGAGAGAGAGAGAGAGAATGAGAACGTTAGGGAGTGGTCTTTTATTTGGGAACTCTCATTCTTTAAAAATTTCCATCCAATAAAGACCTAGAGGGCGGGGTTACAAGGAGAGATAAGGTAACTGGATCCCTGTCGATGTAGGAAGGCATGCATGAAGACACATTTGGCGACATTTTTATGACTTTCAAGATAGGGGCCACTATCTGTGGCCACTTTGATGTGGCCAGATCACAGGAAGTGACCGACAGAGCCTCACCAATCAGGAAAGGAAAATGCTGATGTGGTGGCCTTCCACAAGTTACTATAATCAAATATAAGATTACCAAAAAGTACACAATGATGAACCCAAGCAATATAATTTAATATTTAAACCTAATATCAAGGCTCTGCTAAATTCATAGTGCTTTCCCATCTCATTCAGAATAAAAGTCCTTCCTAGAAACACAAAACTTCATTCTGATAACATTCTACCTGATCTCCTTTACTCTCTCATTGACCACAGTCTAGTCAATGCTTTTTCAACAAGTCCGAAAAACTGACCTTTCAGAGCATTGTTGCTGATTTCTGCTTGAGATGCTGTTCCTCTGACATATTCCTGGCCATTCATCTTACTCCTTCGGTCCTTTATTAGTAAACTTCCATTTCTTCAAGTTCTGCCTGGACTTCTTATCTGAGTTTTGTGCCACCTTCCTAATATTTCATCTCTTTATTTTGTGCAGTAATTTGTTACCTCTGCATTTTCTCTATGCATTTTGCTTATTTGTCTAGTTTATTGCCTAACATTTTCACTAGAATACAAGTTGCTTGAATCCAGGAATTTTTCTCTAATATGTTCACTGACAAATCTCTGATACTGGAAAAGTGTTTGTCATATGAGAGTTGTGCAGTAAACATTTGTAAATGGAGAAATGTACAGATTCAATATTTCAGAATTATTTTTTCATGTGAAACCACAATAGGTGGCAAAGTCAATAGAGTTTAGAGTATTCTTATAAAAATGATATCAATATGAATTACATTATTTTGATTCTAAAAGATAGACTGCAATATTGCAAAGATGTCACAAGGATTCTAAACCTCTCTCCCTTTTGACATTTTGTTCTCTCCTCTGTTTGCCTTGCCTTGACTTCATTGGGGTCTACTCATTAGTTCCATGGATTTTAAATTGCAATCCTCATTCCAACAAAAATTAGCGGATGGCAGAGCCATGGCTTGTTAAGGTGTCTATCCTGAAATACACTGATAATGTATATCGTTTCATTTTGTTCCCAGTTGGGTCTTGATCTCAACTCTCACACTCTTGGATTTAGGACATACAAGGTCTTCCTAGTTCTTCTATGTGGACCAAAGCTTTCTCTGTCACTAGCAACAAGTCCATGAAGAAGAATTTTTCTACTTCTGTTTAGTGGTAACATCTGAATTTCTTGTAATATGTCCTCAGAAACTTGTTGTCCAGAATGGAGATTAATGGGGAGATTTAAAGTAGAACAAACTTCTTCCTGTCTCCCCAAACTTCTCCAAAAAGATTAAAAGGAAAGAAAACAGTATTTTTTATTATGAAATAGCATTAAACCAGAATTTGATGTTTACCACAAACAATATGCTGAGAGATTGAAAAGAAAAACAAATATAGAGACAGAAATCTCATCCTTGTATATTATCAGACATGTACAACAAAAATAAATAAATAATCATGTACAAGCACCATTTGATTTGTCACACATGATTCATTCTTGATTCGCCTGGTATTTGGGGGTAGCCATTTGCATTTGCAAATTCTCTTCAGCCATAGGAAAAACAAACCTCTCCTGTCTTTATGCCAGGAGATAGTTTAGCACCTTGAGTTAAAGTGCTTCCAAAAGTTAGGCTTCTGGCCTCTTTAGAAGCTGGGAGGTAGGACCTTTATCTCCCTTGATATGATTATATTTTACAGGATGGTTCTGAGGTACTTAAAAAAGACTTTTCTGGGTCATAAAGTAGACAAGAGGCTTTTTTAGCCTATAGGGAAGATTTGCATACTTTCAAAGTAAACCACTTAACAATGACATGTTTCAGGTAAATGATGTTAAAAAAAAAAAAAGGAGGGTCTCTTCCCTTCCTTTCAAAGAAAGGAGTTAAGCCTCCTACTTTTAAATTTGTATTTGCTTTTACAAGATGAGTTTTGAAAAAAAGAAAAAAAAAGTTTGCTAATCTTAATAAAAAGTGTGCTATTTTGTGTGGACAACTGTGGTAAGTGTTGATACATGATGTGACAGACTAAGGTGTGGAATGCAAAGACAGAAAAAGAATTAAGTTGAAGACAGGATCTAAAATTGAGGACTTCATTGAAAAATAATCCACCTAATAATGGAAAATAATTATGGAAAATTGAATATGTAAAGTTCCTAACAAGAAATTTTTCCATATTTTCCTTCACAGGATAGCCTTAGAAATTGCACTTCTAATAATCTTCTTTGGAGACTTACTAGATTCTCATGTTGAATTCTTCACTAAAAAATATTAAAGGGTATTATGAGACATGCTACTCTTTTATTCTTATTTCCTAATTCCTCATATTTTAACTTTTTTTTTTTAAGTATAATAAAGACTTTTGGTTAATGTGACAGGAAGAGCTAATATAGCAAGAATATTGCAGAGATATATAGCAAGAAATATAACTGGGGGATCTAAAATCCTCAAAAGACTTAGTATAAAACGGACAATAATGTATCCATATATAAAGTTAGAATTCTCACCCACAAACTGTGTAGCAAGCAGCTCAAGAAGTCAAATCATCTTCCAAAGTACAGATTTGCTCACTTTCCTAATTATTTCTCCTCTGTTCCAACTCAGGACCAACAAGAGAAATCCAAACATGTTCTCCAAACCAGTCATATAGGGTGCTCCACATCTGTCTAGCTGGATTTTATGCCAACAAAATTCAATTACAGCATATCTGGAGTTTTTCACTTTTCCAGTTCAAAGATTTCCAATCCCTTACCTGCCTTTGTGTCTCTTCCAAATGCAAATGATGATAGCTGCCTTCCTTGCTATAGCAAGCTCTGAATAAATAACCTAAGCTTGTTCTCACTGGTATAATCTTTGTTTATGGCCACATTACAGGTCTTAGCAGGAGCCAATGTGGGTTCACCTGAGTTGCATCAGATTTTTAAGCCCCGCTAAATGTGCAAGACAGCCTAAAAAATGACTCACACAGAAGATAAACAACAATGCTTACTGGTTAATACTAGCAAGTACATAGAATTTTCAAGAGTGAACAAACAGAAAATAAATAAAAAAGAGACATGAAAATACAAATAATGGGTTCTATTCTTACATTATATAATTTCGTTTATTTTTGTACCATGAGTTTTTAAAGGAAGAAAATTATTTATTTGTTGTGCTTTAATTTTTATGCTGTTAGTTTTTTTTGAAACATGAGTAAGAGTAGTTCATTCAGACTTTTTAAAAAATTAATACACTTGAATTTTTTTTTTCCTTTACTATGGTCTGGAAAGAATTTTTGGTATCCTGGGTTTAGGAATTCTGGAAAGCAATTGTGTGAAACCAGACAGAACAGAAACTGTCCAGTGGTAGGTTTTGCTACAACGGAGTGCTATTTCCAAATCTCTGAGATGAAATGTCTTCTTCCATGCCTTGGTATACAAACAAACATTTTGGATTTTGCTGTTGTTTATGTTCTGAGTTATTTGGTTGTGTTTGTTTTTCAGCTTGGAGAAAAGACATCTCACATTTTCCCAGTCTTTGCTTTTATAGCCTGTGTTTAGTCCCAGAACGGGAGAACAGAATGATTCCCTTGCATAGGCTTCTAATCTTCATTCAGTTCTCAATGTCTGCCCCTGCTTCTCATCTCTGTCCTCTCTGGTTGTTACTGATCCAAGTAAAGTCCTGCCAGTATTCCTTGCCCTGGGCACATTACTGTCACATAATACAGAGATGTGTGCAATGCAATTCTAGCAATCACCGATTCAGCATTCTCCACATTTGTTTTAACTTCACAAGATTTCATGAATTCTGTAATAAATTATTGTAAATAAATTGCTCCTTCACCCAATCAACACCTTTTTATATTACTAAGAATTTCTTTCTCTACATTCAAATTTCATTTTAGCGAAATATTTAGTAAATAGGAAATCACATACATATACCTAAAATTATGTGTAACTTCGTCATGAATCAACAATACTTTATTATACCAAGTTTTAGTGCTGTATAACTTAAAGTCAATTCTTCTGCCTCCTTTTCTGATTTTCATTAGTATATTTTGTCTAAGTGCCAAAGCCAAATTAGCTCTGACGAAATGAAGGAAAAAGGAGATGTTATTCAGGCTTTTGAAATAAGTGAGAGAGAACAGAACAGATGCTGAACTCAACCTTGTTGAAACAAGATGTGGGAGAGTTTGTAGAATTGGGCACATTATATGCCATCTGTATTTGCTAATTGGCTTTATTCAAAAGATAAACTTTTTCCTACCTTCAGGACAGGAGATAGGTTTTGTTGTTGTTGCTGTTATTATTATTATTAATTACCATTATTATTACTTAAACTACCTGTGAATTGATACTCTGACAGAAGCTGGGCTCCTACTTTCCCACAAAAAGGGTGAAAAAAGGGTGAAATATTTTGCTTGGTGTTTACTTTTCTAAAAGATTGCTCCTGGAATAATCCTGCCCTGGGTTGTAAAACTGGCAAGGTTTTTTTTTTTGTTGTTGTTGTTGTTTTTTAAAACAGATTTACACCTCAAAGGGGTCAAGAAAGAATTTACAATTAAAAGAACTCTAAAATAAATGCTCTAAGAAAATGCTGCTGAAGAGCTAAGGATGAGGAAGAAGCCTGTCTGAAGTTTAGTGATGCTGAGGGAAAAGATTAAGGTTGTTTGGTGAAGTGCAATAGATTTCCGGCTTGATTTCATTAACTTCCCTCCTAGACTAGGTCAGGATTTAATGATTAAGGAAACCATTTGAAGAAAGTGCTAAAGACCATGACACCTTTCCTAATTCATTGTATTTGTTACACCCCAGATGGTCATTTCACTTCCACCTCACAAGGAATAAAGTTCACAAAACTAGGTAGTATTTCCTTTAAACAGTGGCTTATCTGAACCTCTGGCATTTTTTTTTTCTTGTTTTGACAAATGTCCTTGAAATAAACAAGATCATGCAGAGTATTTTATGAGTTGCCATGATTTGTTGCCATGAAAAGATTTAGTAAATTATAGTGAGATATACATTCAATATCATTCAGAATGTCAGCAAATACAAATTACTAAACAAATACACATTTAGAGATAATTATGACAATAAATTTCAAATATTTAGTGGAATGCTAAGATAGATATATTAGTACAATATAAATTTAAGTTGAGATTTAATTGGCATAAGAGATTAATTTCTGCAAAAACAAAGCAGGATATAGAATTGACACAAACTGACTTAAAGACTTCATATTTGGAATAGGTGCCCCCCCCCTTTTTTAATGGTTAACTTCTATGATAGATGACTATGTTGGGAATTTCCTGCTTGGGTTTTTTTTTTTTTTTTTTTTTGTAATTTAGTTTTTTTAACCTAACTGCTTTGCACTGCCTAGGTTGATAAAATAACCAAAATAATTAAATTTTTTTGAGTTTGGGTAGCTATAACTCAAAGCTATTCTGCCTCAAGTTGCTGTGAGTAAATAAGCAATAATTTTACTCAAGAAAGTTTGTGACATACAGTGACTGACGTGTGTTCACACTTGAGTGTAGTATTGACTTTATTTTAAGTGTTTTGCGGTGAAGTTATATAACTTGTATGGCTATAGACATCAACAAAATTCACATGATTGCAAAAGAAAACAAACAGAACTTTAACAAATTTTCAGAAATTGGTAGAACTGTAAAATAACTGGAGTGTAAAGTAACCTGCATCTTATCCCAACATGTTTAGCATGTTCACCACCACCCCCCTCCCACTTTGATGGATATCTGAACACAAAGCTAGAAGAAAAGATTTTCCAGAATCCATTTTCCTCACCTTTTGCCTTTAAGAAAGACTATGTAATCTTTATCACACAAAATAGGGAAAGTTTTTTGAATTATCTAGAATTAAATAGAATGTATGTGTATGTGTGTTCTATTTGGTTAATATTCTTAGTAAAATATACACACACAAACACATAACTAAAAACTGATGGAAGTAAGAGATCCAGTTTTGATCACAACAACATGCTAAATCAACCATTGACTAGAGATTTTATATTTTCATAACAAGTTTCACTGGTTGGGTTGTAAGAATTATATTCATTAAAAAGCATTTTCTAAATTATAAAGCACTGTAAATAAGGTATTACTCTTAAGCTAAATTTATTGAACATAAACCCCTGAAATTATAATCTTCATACTAATCTCATATTTTAAAATATTATGTTTATCAAAAGTAATGTATACAAACCAAGCCACCTGCTGCAACAACTGATGGACTCTTTTCACAATAGAATGCAAATCATCTTGTGCTGAGGGCCATTACCAAGTAGGAATGATGCATCGAAATTTCCTTGCCAGCGTGCCCCATGTTAAATGGACTTGCCTTGGAATTTCGCTGTTGACATTGCATGTGTGTTTGAGAAAGGTGACCCTACTCAAGGACGAGGGTGGATCCAGGATTAGGGTGTATCCTGCAGTTTGAGGAAGTATAGTATCCCGGTCCTTGGGTTTAGGGCGTTCCCAGTTTAAGACAATAGGGATTTTAGGGAAGTTGGAGGTTGAAGATTATTGCTGCCGAGATTAGGGCGTTCCTGCTGCCTGAGCTCCCGTTGAGCTCTCGTGAGATTCAGAGAGGATTTTGGGAGGAAGCCTCGTGGAGTAGGTAAATTGGGTGGCAGCAGAACTGGGATTGCCTGAGAACGTGTGTGGAGGCCGGTGTGAGTTCGGGAATAAAGAATTGCTGTTTGAATCTACAAAGCTGTGTGGTGGCTCGTGATTCTGTGCCCAGCCAAGACTGCGGCAATCTTGCAAGTTGCTTACAAACTCTCACAGAGAGTTTCATGACTTATTTCATCAATCTTAAGTCTTTGTTTCTGGACTTCTAATTGCTATCTACACAAGATCATTGCCATTCCTATGTGTAATACTTCTACAAATTAAATTAAGAAAATGCTGTTCTAAAGTACACATTCATGTAAATGTAAGAAATGATGGTGAAACACTTGTTTCTATTACTTCAACCTGGATGAATATTTAGCAGTATCTATCACCAAATAAAATGTTGCAGAAGTAAGGAAGTTCCTTCCAAGATTCCAAGCATCATTTTTGGTTTGCTTCAAATATTCTAAAGCATACACAAAAAAAATAAGTTATTTCTTGCTTTGACATCAGTCATGTAAGGAATCAAATCAGTAGTAAAGAAAACATGGGTAGAGTTGGTAACATAGTGGCAATAACAAAAGGTCCATGGCCTAATATCTAGAATCTGTGAATGTTTTATATCATATGGCAAAAGGAATTTTGCAGAGTCAATTAAATTTACAGATTTTAAAATAGGGAAAGTTTTTTTGAATTATCTAGTTTGGTCCAAAATAATTGAGTCATTTAAAACCAATAACTTCAGTTGTAAGCAGAACAAAAGAAGGCTCTTTCACTAGCTTGGTGATGAAGAGCTCCACAGACAAAGACAGAAGAGAGGACTCAAGAAGTTAAGAGTGACCTAAGCAGTCAGTCTGCTGGAAAGCAGAGACTTAAATTCCACAGTTGTAAAGAATTGAATTTTTCCAATGACGTTGCCTGTATGTGCACTCTTTTACAAAGTGTATAGTAATAAATACAGCCTTTCTAACAATTTGATTTTAGCCTATTGAATTGTGGATTGAATTTCTAATCTCCAGACATGGGCAATGGGCAAGCTTCACAAAGAAATCATTTTTTGATACTCTCTCATTTATTCAATGAAACATTTTTATTGGCAGTCACATGAGAGTCATATACTACACAGTACCATGATGTGATATTGAAATCACAAAATTGGAAACATAACAACTAGTATAATACTTACATAATAAATATTAAACTAAGTATGTGTGATATATTGTAAGCCATAATTATATACCATATACTATATATACTAAGTATATATTAAGTATAAATATATTTGCCAGTATAATACCACATAAACTAGCAATTTGAAGTAATATCATTTACCTCCAAAAATGCAGCTAATTTTCAGTTCAATAAAATAAAGAGGAAGAAAGGTAGCAAGAAAGAAAGTGGAGAAGAAGGAATAAAAAAGATGAGAAAACAGACTTTTTAATCCATGAGTCTTTCTATATAACAGGTGCTTGAAATCATATTTCATTTTTGTTTAAATTAATGAAATTTGTGGCTTAAGAAACAATGCCATCAGAGTGGATGGTACCAGATAGTAATGATCCCCATGGGATTTTTCTGTTTTCAATTATCTTTTTCAAAGTGAATCCAGGTAAACTTTTGTGAACATATCCCTAGGACAAATTCCTAAAGGCTGTCTTCTTTCAGCCTATCTTGAATAATATATTTAAGAAACTTTAATTATCTTTAAATAATTAAAACAACTTAATAATTAATACTAATAAAATTTATTTAGTTAGTTTTTTAAATATTTAATTGATTTTTTAAATACAGGAAAGTGGAATGCATCATAATTCTTATTACACATGTAGAACACAAATTTTCACATCTCAGTTTGTATATAAAGTATGTTCACACCAATTCCTATCTTCATACATGTACTTTGGATATGATGTCCATCACATTTCACCATCATTGCTAACCCCCTGCTCCCTCTCTTCCCCTCCCACCCCTCTGGCCAATCTAGTTTGTCTATTAATTTACTTATTTATATTGAAGTTGTTCTTTGAATATATTTAAACCAAAATGGAAATTATGAGATTTAATATTTAAAAATCTACCTTAATTTCACTTTAATTAAGTATTTTTCCTTTTGTTTTGTTTGTCCTTTGCTTCCTCTGTCCCTAGGTCTCTGCCCAACTTTTGGTTTTCAGTCCTTGGGCAATAATTTCTACTATATTAACTGATTAGCTATTAATAGTATAAACTGGCATAAATCATTTTTCTCTTTCCAAATACTCTGCAATTATTAGAAATTATTATGATCAGGTATAAGTAGCTCATAGAATACTTGCATTTTTTTTCTTCTATTCTCTAAAAATATTTGTCATTCTATTTGGGATTTTGGTTCTCTGCATCAAGATTTGTACTTGAGATCATGATATACAAAGTCATACATGATGATAATAATTAAAATACTTATATAATTTCAATAATTATGATGGTGTCTCTTTCTCAAATATGTTACTTTCCAAGATTTTCTCCTATAGCTCCTGAATTTACACTGAAAACACAAACCAATAGAAAGTAAACAACTTCTAAATACAAAGAGTATACAATAAATAGTATGTTATAAACCTTCATCTACATCTGAAATATTTCAGAAAATTGATCATATTGTTAACAATATCCAAAGTACATAATATTGTTGGAAGTTTCCTACAGAAAAATTAACCTGAATTTTGTCGATTTGTCCTCAAAAAGTGAGAGGTAAGGTTAAAGTAGAGTTCTGGCTAGGGAAATGAATTGCCTTTATTATTTTTTTTATTGGTAGATTTTTTTTAATTCTCATAAAACATGTTTCTTTTTTTTTCTCTCTCATGCATTACTGTAAGATCTCCATGCCCACTCAAAAATCCTATCTAACCAGGCAAGGTGGTCCATACATATAATGTTAATGCCTCAAGAGACTGAGGCAGGAGGGTCACAAGTTCAAAGCCAGCCTCAGCAACTTAGAGAGGCCCTATGCAACTCAGTGAGACACTGTCTCTAAATAAAATATAAAAAACGGTTGGGGTGTGTGACTCTGTGACTAAGCAGTGATTAAGCACCCCTGGGTTCAATACCCACTACCCCCCAAAAAATAATCTATGTTATTTGCTGCTAGAAATTAGTCACTAAGTGGTAGACAGGAGTGTTGGTGATAGCAGTCCTAAGGATGAAGGACAACTTCTATTTTTTGCCCTGATTCATTAATTATATTTAAAAGAATATAAATATTATGCAGCACTAAAAAAGAACAAGATCATGGAATTTGCAGGTAAATGGATGGTGTTGGAGAAGATAATGCTAAGTGAAGTTAGCCAATCCAAAAACAAAACAAAACAAAACAAAATGCCAAATGTTTTCTCTGATAGAAGGGAGGGAAAACATGGGAAGATTAGATTAATTCTAGATAGGGAAGAGGGGTGGGAGGGAAAGAGAGGGCGAAGGGGATTAACAAGGATGGTGGGATGTGATGGTCATCCTTATACAAAATACATGTATGAAGATTTGAATTTGGGGCCAACATACCTTATATACAAACAGAAATATGAAAAATTGTGTTGTATACGAGTATTAAGAATTGTAATGCAAAAAAAGAGCACATGTATAATGGCATCAGTTGGCATGAATATACTGTATGTACAGAGATACGAAAAAATGTGCTCTCTATGTATAATAAGGATTGTAATTCGATTAAAATAAAATAAAATAAAAGGCTATAAATAAAACTCAGCATGATTTATTTAGCACACCTGGCTTTAAGAGGAAAAAAAAAAGTATGTCTTTCAAGTGTCTTAAGTTGACAAAAACATAATTAAATTTACCTAATAGGTCAAAATCCTTAAACTAAAAACTGAAGACAAGCATATATTTATTTGGTATGTCATATAATCAATAATATGGCCTCTTGAGCAAAATTAAAGTATGCTCAATATCTCATAGCTAAATGGTACCAAGAATCCTCAAAGGGACATTAGAACATGATTCAAATAACATTTACTGAGCACCTATTTTACACACTAAGTAATAGAAGATTTCTTTAAAAGCTTTATTGTGATTTATTGGGATATAAAATAAAAGTGATGGAAGATAATTTTATTATAGATACACACATTGATAGATTTGAAGAAAATAGGCAGGAGTAAATGGAAATGAACTTGGAGATAAAATAAGGCTTCCTGAAGGAGAATGGTAGGGCTATTGATGAGATGTGGGTATAGAATGATTATCCTGGCTTTAGAAGCAAGCTAAGAGACAAACAAGGACCTGGAATATTAGAAGATTAAAATATCTGAATATAATATGAGTTAAGAATAGAGAAGTAATTTTATACTTTTTGTGTTATATTATTTTAAAACTACAAAATCATTGAAGTGGAATCTTTGTGACCTGACTTAATGGAGCTCTCACATAAGCTTCTTTTCAGCATTGATTTCTTCAAAAAGAGGTTAAGGTGTATTTGGTCAATGAATAGAGCATCCACTCACATTTCTTTCTAATAAGGTTCATGGTATTCTAAATGCCATAGAGCAAGAAATAATGTTTGTTTGTTTGTTTTTTGTTTTTTAGATTTGGAAGGGAGAAAGGAAACAGGCAAACTTCTGGTTATATTAGCTGTTATCTCTTGGAAAGCAAGGATGCAGAAGTGTTCTGTCTGAAACAACGTACCATGCTTATGTTGTGGGTTTTAAGAGGTGATCACATCAATCAATGAACCAGAATTAACTTGTATGAAGACACACTTATTTCTAATTTCATCTTCCCAGGAAGTAGACAGGGGATATGTTTTGGATTGCCATAAATCTGGTGGCAATTTCCTAGTAACCCATCTTCTGATTAGACATTCATCACAGCTTTCTGCTCCTGGAACATGGATTCTGTTTTGAGAATTCTTCTAGGAGATTTATTCTTTTATTTCCTGCAGACCTTCCAATACTTTCCTAAACATGTCTTCCTTCATATTAAAATTGTATGAAAATATCTTAGTGACTCATATTTCCTTCATTGAACTTATCTTGAAACATGGTATAAATCAAGACTTAGGGGAAAAAAAAAAAGCCTTGATTAAACTGCTAGCACACATTCGTTTAAAAGAATAAACAATAGAGACAAACAAAACACATCTGAAGTGGTTTCTCCTGCATGTGAAATTGGTTTAAACCATGAATCTGAGAACTTATTTATAGCAGTGAAACATTTTACTTTAGTTTAGTTTAATCTTCGTGTTTTCCTCATTTCTTAGAGAGTGATTATGCCAGTCCTGACATACTTCCTCAAAGAGAAGCTACCTTTCTTTATTTTAGTATTACCAAGTGGATGAAACTCCAAATCTTAAACTTGCAAAATGTAAAATTAGAAAATAACTTGGTTACAATTTAATTTCCATCTAAAATGATGTGATACACTTAATAGTATCTCAGAGAAAAGGGAGATTGTGTTTAAACCAACAGGAAAATGCTAACATTTTATTTAAAAAAAAAAAAAGGAAGATGAACTATGCCAATATTTGTACTGTTGACACATAAAATTATATTAATGTATTTTTTAAGCATCCACCACTACCGATATACAAGGAATTTAAATATAACATTTAAATGGGAGAAGGTATGCTGATCAGTTCCCTAAAGGAATATGTAGTTGAGATATAGGATAATTTTGACAATTTACGCAGATCTGTGAGAGAAAATTAACCTGCACCATGAAGCATGTAGCATCACTAATAAGGTAGAAAGTAGTCTGATCAAAATGAATCATGTCAGATGCCCTGTAGGCACCAAAGTGAGAGCAACTTCTTCCTTGCAGCAGAGCTTCCTACTTCCAGTCAGAATCAGGTAAAGACTTGGGCTTTCACATAGGCACAGTATCTTAAGAAAAGCAGAGAAAGCAGCCAGTTACAGCTTTCAAGCAGGAACAAGAATATAAAAACAAGATAGGATTATACTCAAGGAGAGAAAGGAGCATTTGAAAGCCTGCTGTTTCTAAATATCATGAACACACAAAAAAGAAAGCAAATAGTTGACCTCTTCTCTATGCTTTCATCCATGTAGCTCCAAATATTGTTGTTGTAATAAGGTCATGAGTATTTCAATTTATCCATTCATTCAACAAACAAATATATCTGCTGTGTGTAATGCCCTGTGAAATGTAATGGTAGCAGAGACAAAGTGACCAGAACATAGAAGAAAATGAGAATCCTCAAAAGCAAAATATAGGTGACATTAGTGCCTGACATTATAGGAGCAGATGTTAAACCCGTTAAAATGCACATGCACACAAAGATGTTTATAAACTATATACTATGAAGCAAATAAAAAATATGCCCTAATATGATACAATACCCTAAGAAATCTCAGACGAGAAATGTTTTCAGAAGTGATAAGTCAATGTTCCACTTGTTCAATGTATAAAACATAGGTAGAATGAAGAACACTGCATTCGGCAAGTCACTGGTGACCTTCTCAAGATGGGTTTTAGTAGGTGAGGAATGAAAAATTCCCATCTTGTGATTTCTGTTTTCTTCACTCTATGGGGGCCAGGCCTACCTGGAGAGATGGAAGAATGAGGGTGAGGTAACACATATTTGGAGAAAGAAGACATAATATGTTCTATTCAGGAAAAGGAAATTGGTCTACTGCCGAAACAGCAGGATGATCAGACAGAGTCCTCGGCCTCTTTGAATCCTGAGATACTGTACGTTATTGAAGACTAGAGTTTCTGCTTGGTGTAATTTAGCTTCTTGATCATAGACCCAGTTAAGTCACAAGTTTTTGTTTACTCTGATTAATAATTTGAGAAGGCAAATATTATGGAAGGGGATAAATCAGGAAGTAGGCAAAGGATTCAGAACTCTTATAGAGGAGTGGTTATACTGACTGATCATAGACCCTAAAATTCCCCCAAAAAGATTGTGGAGGGAGGAAGTAAATATTGAAGAGATTATAAGCAAGTGATATATAGATAAGTGGAGTTAATGTGACAGAAATGGTGTAAGAGTTGAACTGTGACTATTTGAAAAAGCAAACTGAAGGGAAACTTTTTTTTTTAATTTGTATTTTAATATTTCAGGTGGGGAAGATTAGATGATGAAAATTGTTATAAAAGAGGGTTGTTATAAAAGAGGAATTCCAGGAAGTTTTATTATCACTGATTCGAAGTTCCAGATAAACAATCAGTGGTGCTTAGAATGTAGATACTGGGTCAGATTATGGGAGGCAAAGAGAAACTGGTAGATGAGGTCATAAGTGTATATCCTGAGGCCTGGAGGAAATGGGAACATGCAACATCATGTGATCAATTTAGTCTACACTGAAAACCAGGTAGTCCACTTTGGTTCTATGGGTACTAAGGATTTATGTTAAACAACAGAGAAATCTAGGAGAGTTACACACCCAAATTTCATTGAGAGGCAACTGCTTCTTGGTCAATACAAAGTGGTTTGACAGAAGACAGGACACTTTGCTCTTCTGCCACTGACTCTCATAGTACGAATTTTACACATTGTCCAATCTTCTCCAGAGAGTTCATAACTCTGTCGACTGCAATCAAACTCATTTATTTGTCTGCTTTGCATTTTTCTGCTTTTCTAGAAGCATTCCACACAACCTGTATTCATAATATGATATATATATATATATAAAATACTATATGATTCATGCTTTCAATTTTACGCCATTTAAGAATATATTTCTGTAATATATGTATTATATTTCAAAAAATCATAACTAATATAAAAAAATTAGCCAACAGGAAATTTATGGCCTTTTCATAGGAAACTATCCAATTGGTGTAATTTAACTTACCCCTTTGTAATTTAAATTGAATATTTGGATCTGAATCTCACAGGTGTGTTCAGTTTTGGAAATACAGATGCACACACACCCACTCACATACACACGCATATATAGGTGCTGAATTAGATAGGTGACATAGAAAACAAAAATAAACAAATCCTCACTATTTGTAAAATTTTTCTCTGTTTAAAAGAGAGACTTTAATTTTAAAATAAAAGCTTTGGGTAGGCTTCTAAAAAGATGTGTGATACAGAATAATCTATAGGAGTGGTTCCCCTTCTTTAATGGTCCATACTTGAGAAAATTCTTTTTACATTTAACTTCATTTCTTAAGTTATTCAGCTATATTTTTATATTTCACCTTTAAGACATTATATCTGAAATTATTTAGATTTTGAGCTGTAATTTGTACCAATCAAAATATTAAAAATAAAAATGTCTTTTTCATAGTTAAAATATTTTGGCAATTTTATATTTTAAAAAAATGTAAGCACACTAAACATGCACAGTCACATAAACTCTTCAGGATCACCTTAATCCCAGAACACTTTCCACTGACATTTGGTCTTAAGAATAAACAGCTTTTCAATTAATCTTGATCTAAGATGCATGCAAGAGAGATAATAGTTTGAAGCTACATGTCCATTTCAAAACTGAATTTTCACTAAATGTCACACTGAAGATCTCTGCTCTTTTTCTGGACAGTATATATTGGTTCCCAGAAGGAAATATATTTATGAAAAGCCATACCCTGTAACTCAAGGGTAATGCTGTCTACTGGCTTTGAACCAGAAAGATCTCTATCCTGCTGCACATACTCTTTTGTAATTTAAATGCAGCCAAGTGAAAATAAAAGTGAAAGAAACAGATTCTTGTTCAAAAATGGTCTAATTTACTTGGTATGAAGCTTATGTATAAGTAGTTACAACATTTGTGTTTGGTTAATAAAAAATGTTCTGGTATTCTAAACAGTCACATATCTGGTAGGTAAAATATTATGCTTTCAAATCAAAGAATATAAGCTGTGTATGTGTTTATGTTTGTGTATATACTAAGCGGTTAGTTCTGGGTAGTGGTAGCAAAAGTGACTTATGCTTTCAATTTTATGCCATTTAAAAATATATTCCTGTAATATATGTATTATACTTCAAAAATCATAACTAGTATATGAAAAAATTTAGCTAACAGGAAATCTATGGACTTTTCATAGAAATCTATCCAGTTGGTATTGAATATTTGGATCTGAATGTCAGATGTGTGTTCAGTTTTGGAAATGAAGATCTTATAATCATATAAGGCCACTCAATGGCATCTCTACAATACAAAAAAGAGGAAAAGACCAAGAAAATGGCTTTGGAGAATGCTGCCACATCGGTGAAGAGAGAACAAGAACCTATTGAGAACAGTCCAAATAAGGAAGAGTCTACAGAAAGTACTCTTTCCAACAATCTGGGAAATATATCATAAGTAATATAGAAGCTGATTAAATATTGACAAATACATTGGTTTGTCATTTTTGTAAAGTTGGAAAACAAATATTAGGGAGGTTTGTCTAGTTAGATTGGAGATTTTAGGGTGTTGAGAGAATTGAAAATGAAACACAGGGACAATACATAGAAATTACCATTATTAAGAGAGCTCAGCTCAAAGGAAATACAAAGAAAACTTGACATAACAAGTTAATATGCCAAAGAGTAAAAAAGCAATTGAAAGAGGCATCTGAGAAAACAAAGATTAGTCACCTGGCATTTTCTCCCAAATTGGTTAAGCACAGTCTAATTTGAAGAATGTTAATTAAATCAGCCAAGGGATATTCACATGTTTGAAATGCCAAAGTATGAATATTAAAAGTCAACTTTCAAACCTTAGTAAAGCAGATACACATGACAGGGGACTGAAGGACTAGAGGAGACCCTAATTGTGGAAATTTTGAAGAAAGTATATATATATAAAGGTGAAGTTTAAGTTTTCTAACATAATGCTTCTCAAACTTTACTGGGCATCAGAAACAAGTAGAAGATAAGTGAAACACAGACATTGGTATCTAACCTGGGTTTCCCACTCATTGGAAAAAGAGGGCAACCTGATTTTCATTTTCAATAAGCTTCTAAATGATGCTGATATTGCTACTGTAGAAGGACACAATTTGAAAACTGTTGTTTTAAGAGATTCAATTAAAGAAACTAAAAATTATTAAGAACTATGGAAATAGCAATATAAAACAAAATAGTGAGGAAAATAATATAGTGTGAAGAAAAATAAAAATGCCTAATAAGATCCTATATTTAGAGATTTCTATACATGCAAAACTTTATTTCCTCTAAAAATAATATAATGTGTCTCAAGAACAACTCTCCTTGAGAGAATAGAAAGTGAACTGAATTGTAATTCTATATAATGTAATAATTCTATCTTCACAGGTGCTTTAGATAGAACTTTCTACATCACTTAAGTTTTATGCTTCTCTCCAGTAATCTTTTCTAAATAATATTTCTCTGTCCAGAGGAAGAATGCAAACATAAAAGATATGAGAACAAAGGGTCCATTTTCATCAAAGGATCTATGTGATGTGTTCAAGAGATCCTGCTTCATCTTTAAATGAACTGTCTGCTTGGGGACCTGTCTTATATGCAGCTAGATTCATTGTTTATATCAAGTGCAGAAGCTTGTGATTGACATTACATGTGTTAACCTGTTTTGATCACTCTCACTCAATTCTAAGATCTGTGATATCCCCTGGATGATTGCCTTCTCAGAACTTGTATAAGGTTCTGAGACTTCTGGTTCTGTTTTTCTTTGTGTTTGTGTTGTTTTTCTCTCTTTGGACCCTGGCTTTAGTTTACTTAACTGTCACCATGCTATCAATTTAGATATTTTCTGCATCACCTTCCAGGCTTACATGGAAATTCTAAAACCCTTATATAACATAACATTAAAAAAGAGTGGTTTGAGCTAAATTTATCTGCTATTCTGCCAAGTTTTGATTCAGGCAGAAGAAAGAGTGTAGAGATTGGGGCTTGCCTCCAAGTGCCTGTCTTCTTCACCATACACATTTTCCTTCCTGGAACAAATTTATAATCCAAAAATTGTGGATTATAACTTATCTTTTTTTTATTGGTTGTTCACAACATTACAAAGCTCTTGACATATCATACTTCATACATTAGAATCAAGTGGTTATGAACTCCCAATTTTACCCCAAATACAGATTGCAGAATCACATCGGTTACACATCAACATGTTTACATAATGCCATATTAGTGACTGTTGTATTCTGCTACCTTTCCTATCCTCTACTATCCCCCCTCCCCTCCCCTCCAATCTTCTCTCTCTACTCCATCTACTGTAATTCATTTCCCTCCTTGTTTATTATCCCATTCCCCTTACAACCTCTTATATGTAATTTTGTATAACAATGAGGGTCTCCCTCCATTTCCATGCAATTTCTCTCTTTTCTCCCTTTCCTTCACACCTCATGTCTCTGTTTAATGTTAATCTTTTCTTCCTGCTCTTCCTCCCTGCTCTGTTCTTAGTTGCTCTCATTATATCAAAGAAGACATTTGGTATTTGTTTTTTAGGGATTGGCTAGCTTCACTAAGCATAATCTGCTATAGTGCCTTCCATTTCCCTGCAAATTCCATGATTTTGTCATTTTTTAGTGCTGCGTAATACTTCATGGTGTATAAATGCCACATTTTTTTTTATCCATTCATCTATTGAAGGGCATCTGGGTTGATTCCACAGTCTAGCAATTGTGAATTGTGCTGCTATGAACATCGATGTGGCAGTATCCCTGTAGTGTGCTCTTTTAAGGTCTTCAGGGAATAGTCCGAGAAGGGCAATAGCTGGGTCAAATGGTGGTTCCATTCCCAGCTTTCCCAGGAATCTCCAAATTGCTTTCCAAATTGGCCGCACCAATTTGCAGTCCCATCAGCAGTGTACAAGAGTACCCTTTCCCCACATCCTCGCCAGCACTCGTTGTTGTTTGACTTCATAATGGCTGCCAATCTTACTGGGGTGAGATGGTATCTTAGGGTGGTTTTGATTTGCATTTCCTTGACTGCTAGAGATGGTGAGCATTTTTTCATGTACTTGTTGATTGATTCTATGTCCTCCTCTGTGAAGTGTTTGTTCATGTCCTTGGCCCATTTGTTGATTGAGTTATTTGTTATCTTATTGTCTAATATTTTGAGTTCTTTGTATACTCTGGATATTAGGGCTCTATCTGAAGTGTGAGGAGTAAAAATTTCTTCCCATGATGTAGGCTCCCTATTTACCTCTCTTATTGTTTCTCTTGCTGAGAAAAAACTTTTCAGTTTAAGAAAGTCCCATTTGTTGATTCTTGTTATTAACTCTTGGGCTATGGGAGTCCTATTAAGGAATTTGGAGCCCGACCCCACAATATGTAGATTGGAGCCAACTTTTTCTCCTATCAGACGCAGAGTCTCTGATTTGATATCAAGCTCCTTGATCCATTTTGAGTTAACTTTTGTACATGTTGAGAGGAGGGGATTCAGTTTCATTTTGTTGCATATGGATTTCCAGTTTTCCCAACACCATTTGTTGAAGATGCTATCCTTCCTCCATTGCATGCTTTTAGCTCCTTTATCAAATATAAGATAGCTGTAGCTTTGTGGATTAGTCTCTGTGTCCTCTATTCTGTACCTTTGGTCCACCCGCCTGTTTTGGTACCAGTACCATGCTGTTTTTGTTACCAGTACCATGCTGTTTTTGTTACTATTGCTCTGTAATATAGTTTGAAATCTGGTATCGCTATACCACCTGATTCACACTTCCTGCTTAGAATTGTTTTTGCTATTCTGGGTCTTTTATTTTTCCATATGAATTTCATGATTGCTTTATCTATTTCTACAAGAAATGCCATTGGGATTTTGATTGGCATTGCATTAAACCTTTAGAGAACTTTTGGTAATATCGCCATTTTGGTAATGTTAGTTCTGCCTATCCATGAACAGGGTATATGTAGTTTTCATTGTATAAATCTTTCACCTCTTTTCTTAGGTTGATTCCCAAGTGTTTTTTTTTTTTTTTTTTGAGGATATTGTGAATGGAGTGTTTTTCCTCATTTCCGTTTCAGAAGTTTTGTCGCTGATATACAGAAATGCCTTTGATTTATGTGTGTTGATTTTATATCCTGCCACTTTGCTGAATTCATTTATTAGTTCTAGTAGTTTTTTTGTAGACCCTTTTGGGTCTTCTAGGTATAGAATCATGTCATCTGCAAATAGTGATAATTTAAGTTCTTCTTTTCCTATTTTTATGCCTTTAATTTCTTTCATCTGTCTAATTGCTCTGGCCAGTGTTTCGAGAACTACATTGAACAGAAGTGGTGAGAGAGGGCATCCCTGTCTTGTTCCAGATTTTAGAGGGAATGCCTTCAATTTTTCTCCATTCAGAATGATGCTAGCCTGAGGCTTAGCATAGATAGCTTTTACAATGTCCAGGTAAGTTCCTGTTATCCCTAGTTTTTCTAATGTTTTGAACATAAAGGGATGCTGTACTTTGTCAAATGCTTTTTCTGCATCTATCGAGATGATCATATGGTTCTTATCTTTAAGTCTATTGATGTGGTGAATAACATTTTTTGATTTCCGTATATTGAACCATCCTTGCATCCCAGGGATGAATCCTACTTGATCATGGTGCACAATTTTTTTAATGTGCCTTTGTATCCGATTCGCCATAATTTTATTGAGAATTTTTGCATCTAGGTTCATTAGAGATATTGGTCTGTATTTTTCTTTCTTTGAGGTGTCTTTGTCTGGTTTCAGAATCAGGGTGATGTTGGCCTCATAGAATGAATTTGGCAGAGCTCCCTCTTTTTCTATTTCCTGAAATAACTTGAAAAATATTGGTATTAATTCTTGTTTAAAGGTTTTGTAAAACTCCGCTGTGTACCCATCCGGTCCTGGGCTTTTCTTGGTTGGTAGACTTTTGATTGCTTCTTCTATTTCATCCATTGATATTGGTCTGTTTAAATTGTGTGTATCCTTCTGACTCAGTCTGGGCAAATCATATGACCTAAGAAATTTATCAATGTCTTCACTATCTTCTATTTTATTGGAATATAGGTTTTCAAAATAATTTCTAATTGTCTTCTGTATTTCTGTAGCATCTGTTGTGATATTGCCTTTTTCATCCCGTATGTTAGTAATTTGAGTTCTCTCTCTTCTTATCTTCGTTAGCATGGCTAAGGGTCTGTCGATCTTATTTATTTTTTCAAAGAACCAACTTTTAGTTTTGTTAATTTTTTCAATAGTTTCTTTTGTTTCAATTTCATTGATTTCTGCTCTGATTTTAATTATTTCTTGCCTTCTGCTACATTTGCTGTTGTTTTGCTCTTCCTTTTCTAGGGCTTTGAGATGAAGTGTGAGCTCATTTATTTGTTGGTTTTTCCTTTTTTTGAGGAATGACCTCCAGGCGATGAATTTCCGTCTTAAAACTGCTTTCATTGTGTCCCATAGATTCCGATATATTGTGTCTGTATTTTCATTTATCTCTAAGAATTTTTTGATTTCCTCCATTATGTCTTCTGTAACCCATTGATCATTCAGTAACATATTGTTCATTTTCCATGTGATGTAGGATTTTTCCTTCCTTCTTTTATCATTGTTTTCCAGTTTCATTCCATTATGATCAGATAAAATGCATGGTATTATCTCCACCCCTTTATATTTACTGAGGGTTGCCCTATGGCATAATATATGGGTTTTTTTTAGAAGGATCCATGTGCTGCCGAGAAAAAAGTATATTCACTTGATGATGGTTGATATATTCTATATATGTCAGTTAAGTCTAGGTTATTGATTGTGATATTGAGTTCTATAGTTTCTTTATTCAACTTTTGTTTGGAGGATCTGTCCAATGGTGAGAGAGGTGTGTTGAAGTCACCCATAATTATTGTTTTGTGGTCTATTTGATTCTTGAACTTGAGGAGAATTTGTTTTATGAACATCGCAGCACCATTATTTGGTGCATAAATATTGATAATTGTTATGTCTTGTTGGTGAATGGTTCCTTTTAACAGTATATAATGTCCTTCCTTATCCCTTTTGATTAACTTAGTCTTTAAGTCGATTTTATTCGATATGAGAATGGCCACCCCTGCTTGCTTATGATTACCGTGTGCGTGGTATATTTTTTCCCAACCTTTCACCTTGAGCCTGTGTATGTTTTTCCAATTAGATGTGTCTCCTGGAGGCAGCATATTGTTGGATTTGTTTTTTTAATCCATGATACCAGCCTATGTCGCTTTATTGGAGAGTTTAAGCCATTAACATTCAGAGTTACTATTGATATATGGTTTGTACTTCCTGCCATGTTTGATTATTTATCTTTTTTTTTTTCTAATTTAGTTTGTTTCTCCATGATTAGCTTTCCCCCCGTCCTCTGTCTTTACCGAGGCACTTCCCACTGATGGTTTTGGTTATTGTTTTTCATTTCTTCCTCGTGTAGTGTTTTGCTCAAGACGCTTTGCAATGCCGGTTTTCTGGCTACAAATTCTTTTAGCTTTTGTTTATCATGAAAGATTTTTATTTCGTTGTCGTATCTGAAGCTTAATTTTGCTGATACAGAATTCTTGGTTGGCATCCATTGTCTTTCAGTGTTTGAAATACGTTGTTCCAGGATCTTCTCGCTTTCAGCGTCTGTGATAAAAAAATCTTTTGTTAACCTTATTGGTTTACCCCTAAATGTAATCTGTCTCCTTTCTCTTGTAGCTTTTAATATTTTCTCTTTGTTCTGTATATTGGATATCTTCATAACAATGTGTCTTGGCATTGGTCTACTGTGATTTTGTGTGCTCGGTGTCCTGTATGCATCTACATTTTTATATCTGTTTCCTTTTTTATTTCTGGAAAGTTTTCTGTAATTATTTCATTCAGCAGGTTACTCATTCCCTTGGTATGAATCTCTGTACCTTCCTCTATCCCGATGACTCGTAAGTTTGGTTTTTTTATATTATCCCAAAACTCTTGGATATTTTTCTCGTGATTTTTTACCAGCCTATGTGAGTTGGCTAGACTCTTTTCAAGATGATATATTTTGTCTTCATTATCTGACGTTCTGGCTTCTACTTGCTCCACTCTGTTAGTGATACTCTCAATTGAGTTTTTAATTTGGTTTATCATTTCCTTCATTTCTAGAATTATTGTTTGATTTTTTTAATAAACTCTATCTTCTGATAAAGATGCTTAACTTCTTCTTTTATCTGTTTATGTAATTCATTTTCAATGTGATCTTTCGCTGTTTGGATTTGCTGTCTCATATCCTCTTTAAGGTTCCATTCCATCTGTCTAAGGTATTCCTTGAGTTCTTTATATGGCCATTTTTCTGATGAATCTAGGTCCTCCTGAATATTTAGTCTGTCCTTCATTGTTTGTACTCCTTTTCTTCCTTGCTTTTTTATGCTTATGTTACTTCTTTTTCTGTTTGACTGCTGAGTTACTGTTTACTCTTATAAATTTATTTGATGCTTGGGAGGAGAGATATTAGAAGGGAAGGGAAGAAGTCACTAAAGAGAATGAGTGTAGGCAGGTAGAATTCAAGGAAGGGGGAATAAGAAAATTGAAAAGAAATGAAAAGACAAAAGAAAAAAGTGAAAAGAAAGAAAGAAAAAAGGAAAAAAAATTATAATGATAATAAAAAAATGGAAATTAAAGTTTAAAAAATAATAGTAATAATAATAAAATAAAAAGAATTAAAAATTGAAACCATTAATAAAAAAGTTAAAGAACAAAAACAACATCAACAACAAAAAAATGAAAATAAAATTAGAAAAAAAATAATAATCATAAAAAATAATAATAATAATAAATGCAGTCATAGAGCTCGATTAACTTCTCTTCCAGTAGGTGGAGCCGTGCCCACTGGGCCAAGCTTCTCTTCTCGATAGGTGGTTTATAATCACTGTGCAGCAGCTCTTCCTCCCAGACTGTGCGGGTCTCCAACCCTGAGTGCCTAGGGCCTTCTCTTGTGTTTCCTCAAGCCAGGCCCCGCTCACCTGTGACACTCACCACAATAGTGGCTACACGCCAGGTCTGCTGCTCCTGGGAGCCCTGTTTTTATGGATGCCTGGGCACACTCTTTCTGTTTGCCTCCCCCAGACCCTAAGTTTGTAGAGCTTGGGGCTGAGAACCCCCATCAAATTTGTTTGCCCTCAGGTAGCAACTCCCCTGGTAGCTGGTGCAAGGGACCTCAGTTGTCAGCACTGGTGGGAGCGGTAGCCGGGAGTTCTGCGCCGCTAGTCCCGCGTCACTCCTGATTCCCTCCGTCTGGCTATCGTGCTCGGTTGGCTTTTACCTCTGTGAGTTCTGGTGGGCTGACTAGTTATTTCAGTGGGATCATTACTGCTGAGTCCCGACAAGCAGGCGAACCGGAGCTAGAATGCAGCCGATCCGGGCTCAGTGTGTTCTGAGAAGGCCAGACTGTTCGCCCGGGATCCACGTCAGCTCAACATTGCCTAGTGGTCCTGAGCAAACAGCATTTTGATAGTTTACTTCTCCCTATGCCTGCACAGCTGAAGGGGTTAGAGACTTGATCTCTCCGCGTCCGCTGCCATGTTGGATCACTTAGATTTTAAATCATCACTCATCTTATCAGCTGTTCCATTTTGCTCGGCAGGTCACTCGCGCGGTGAAGAGTCTGCTCTAAGGTGCTCTGTAGGAAGCGGCGGCGGCAGCAGCAGCTGGGCCATCGGAACGCCCGGGGAGGGGGTGCGGGCTGGGGGAGGGGAGGCAGTCCCGTGGGGCCCGCACAGGCCGGGTGACTGGGCACACGAGAGAGTGGGCAGGGCGGGGGAAAGAAATTGAGATCTAGATTTAGGGAGTGAGCGTGGGAGGAGAGACGGCGGGGGAGAAGCAAAGCGGAAAGGCGGAGAGGAGAAGGAAAAGGGGCCGAGAGAGCCGGGAAGCTCAGGGGCTGCAGCCTTATGCTCGCGCTGAAGTCCTGACGGACTCACTCCACCTTGGCTGGAGTCATGACGGATTCACTCCACCTAGGCCCCTTTCTTGACACGGTGCTTAGTCTTTGTCGACAGATCTCCTTTAATGATTTTTACTTTTTCTTTTAAGACGCGGCAACACACGCTGCAAGCACGGCGGTGCGGAGCATGGATCGGCTCACTCCCTTCCTGCCGCCATCTTCCTATACCTTATCTTTATTATATCCTCCTTCACTCTCTTAGAAAATTTGCTTTCAGATATCTTCAATGTGATAAACAATTAGGTGAATAATTTTTACCTTTTTTAGTTATTGCTGCATAATTCAGATGTCCTTCAAGAATGTAAAAAAATTGTAATGCTCTATCTTTGTAAGAATGCTAGAATAATCTTTAGTTTTTTGAAAGCTTTTTCCCATTCCAGGGCAAAAGGACACCTTGCACTGATTAGAAATAAATGATTTGCTCATTATTGCAAAGACAATAGACACTGATATATTTTATATATAATTCTTTCAAGTAAGCAAGGAATGTAGTAATAGTTCGAACACAATAATATACCACATTCTTTCACTCTACCAGTACATTAAATGTGAAGTCAATAGGTAGAACCATAGAAAATATATTTGATATCCAGAACTTCTATAAGACAAGAAAATGTAGGTGACGTACATTAGAGTATTTAAACAATACTTCTTTCTCTACTAGATATTGAATTTATGTCCAGAGGCTTATCCTTAATATATTGCTAATGCATCCAGCTTCCAGTAGACTCAGATTACTCTTAAATGTGAAATTTAATTGAAGTCTCTCACTTATTTGGGGCCCCATGAGTGTACAGGGCAAATGTGCTCAAATGTTAATTCAAAATTTGGGAAAGTAATATATTTTGTATTCTCTTCCTTCAACTGTAATAGTGGATTAAAGATAGCTTCAGTTTCTATGTTAACCCTTCCATGGAGAGATGTAATTTAATGTCCTTTTCCTTAAATGTGTTTTTTTTTTTTATTAAGTTGGTTAAGTATTAGATTGTGGCAGAACTGCTACATTCTGAAATCTCTAGAGCTGAGTTGGAAACTTTGCAGCTTTTTCCCCATGCACCTTTTTTAAAAAAATTTTTATTTTTTTTAATTAGTTATACATGACAGTTGAATGCATTTATGCATTTTGTTATATCATACATAGATGGGATATAATTTCTCATTTTTCTGAGTGTACATGTTGCAGAATCATATTGGCCTTGAAGTTACATATACACATACAGTGATAATGTCTGTTTCATTCTTCTGTTTTTCCTATACCCGCATCCTCTCTCCTCCCCTTCCATCACTTCCCTCTACCTAATATAAGGTAATGCTATTCTTCCCTAGAGGCCCCCCCTTATTGTGAATTAGCATCCACATATTATAGAAAACATTCGGCCTTTGATTTTTTGGGATTGTCTTATTTCTCTTAGCACGATATTCTCCTCACCTTTTTAAATGCTTACTCTACAGGAAACCAAGCATGATGTAGCATGCCCAACCTTCTGAAACTGCCAAGATGTGTGGAAGATCAATGCTGTACCTGGAAAGGCCACAGAGAGAGCAATTTCGGCTATTCGTTAGGTATTCTAGTTATAGCAACACTGAAATCAGAAATATGAATGAAGAAGCCATCCTTAACACTCCTGCCCCTGTACATAGCATGTAAAGGAGAACAGAGCTATAGATGTATGACCAAGCTGAGCTATAGATATATGACCAAGTGAAGCTCTAGCCATCCATAGTTATCTAGAACCATTTGCATGAGTTCTCAACCATTATACAATGGAAATGGACTATTCTCTCTGGGCTATATTCTGACTTAAAATCTGAAGAATCATTAAGAGTTATGCCACAGAATTTTAGAATGTTATACAGCAATAGATAACTAAATGACAACTTCAAAAAGCTGCAAATTTATACTGTTCAAGATTTGATAATATCTCCCATAGTGCCTACTAAGAAAAGGGCACAGCTTAGACTGGATGACAATTCTATCATCTTCAGATTGAAAGTCTTATTTTAATTGTATCATTATTATAACTATTCACACATAACAATTTTATAACTTAGCAGGTTTTAGTATGACATTTCTGTACATTCATGTATTGAATTTTGATAATATCTGCCATCCTTTTTCCTACCACCTCTTGATTCCCCTCTTTTCTCCCTCTAATCCCCAATCACAATCCCTAATAATCTACTTTCTATTTTTAGTTCATCTTTTTTAAAATTTTTCTTATACAGAGAAAACATTTGATACTTGCCTTTATGTGTCTGGCTTATTTCACTTAACATGTTATGTTCCATTTTCGTCAATTTTCCTGCAAATGCCCTGATCACATTATTTTTATGGTGAAATAGTACTATATTATGTATATATAACATATTTTGTTTATTCTTTCATCGGTTGATGGCAACTTAGGCTGATTCCATATATAGTCATGGTGCATAGTGCTTTGTAATGATAGGCATGGAGATATTTCTTTACAATGCTGACTTCATTTCCTTCAAATACATACCCAGGAGTAGTATACATGAATCATATAGCAGTTCTATTTTTATTTTACTTTGAGAAATTTCCACACTGTTTTCCATTGTGTTTATTCTAATTTACATTCCCACCAACAGTGTATAAGTGAGCCTTTTCTTCCACATCCTCACCCGAATTTGTTGTTTTTATTTTTTTGACAAAAGCCATTCTGATTTATATGAGATGGAATCTCAATGTAGTTTTGATTTGCATTTTCCTAATGAGTAAAGATATTGAGCACTTTTTAATAAATTTAATGGTCATTTGTACTTCTTCCTTTGTGAAGTATTTGTTCATATCATTTGCATATTTATTGGATTATTTTTGTTTTTTGTTAAATGTTGTGAGTTCTTTGTATATGCCCAGTATTAAGCTTCTGTCACATGAATAGCTGGCAAAGATTTGCTAGAACTCTTCAGCCTTTCTCTTGGTTGTCTCTTGATTGTCCCCTTAATAGGGTAGAACTTCTATAAATTACTGCAGTCACATTTGTCAATTCTATTTCCTGGGCTATTAGAGACCTATCCAGGAAATCATGGTCTAGAGTAAAAATTTGAGGTGTATGTCCTATGTTTTCTTCTAGTAGTTTCAAAGTATCAGTTCTTTTATTAAGGTCTTTAATCCATTTTGAGTGACTTTTTGGTTTTGGTAGAGACATAGGGTTCTCAATTCATTTTTCTACATGTGAATATTCAGTTTTCCCAGTACCATTTGTTGAAAAGCCTCTCTTTTTGCTCTTCTGATTTTTTTTTTGGGGGGGGAACGTTTATTATTGGTGTGTAGGAAATCTACTGATTACTGGGTTGATGGATATAGGAGAAAATAAATTGCGATAGGTTTTTTTGTTAGAGTATGGTAGAAAATTTCAGCTCACACATGGCCCTGGATGTTATATGCATTTCATTTAACTTTAATGTACTCAATATATTGTGTATATACTGAACAAAGGAGTGCTAATTTTATAATATCTAGTCTCTAGATATTAAAGAAATTGCCATAGTGTAAAAAGAAGAATCAGTAAATTACACACTATGTACATTGTATGTTAAAATTCATAGAAAGTCAGTCTTCTGAAGAGGACTTTTGGAAGTGAAATTGTCCCATCATATCTGAATGACACATGTACCTGTATTACATGTAACATAGGAGATAAGGAATTATAGGAACTGAAGGATTCAGACCAGAGTGTTTCTACTTAGAAGCCACTTTCAGATATAAGTGCTATAAGTTCCGTTTTCCATTGTGTTTATTCTAATTTATATTAGAATTTCCATTTTCATCAATTTTCCTGCAAATGCCATGATTGCATTATTCTTTATGGTGAAATAATACTACATTATGTATATATAACATATTTTGTTTATTTAAGTGCTATTATAGGTGTGTACTACTATGTAAACAGAGGATGTATTTTTGTCCTTATATGAAATATCTGAGTGTTTCTAAATGTTTAGATGTGCACAAATTATGTTAAAATTGTGGGTAATAAATTAAACATTCTTTAGATCAAAAATAAAATGTACTGATTTTCTATTTTTATTTTATATCCTTATAGTTTATTGAATTTATTTATTAGTTATAAAAATCTTTTGGTGGAGTCTTTAGATGTTTCTATGTATAGAATCATGTCATCTACAAACAGGGATACATTGATTTCCGTCCTTTCCTATTTGTATTTTTAAAAATTTCTTTTTCTTGCCTGATTCTCTGGCTAGAATTTCTCATACTAAATTGATGAAGTATCATGACAGTATACACCTGTATTATTCCTGATCTTAGAGGAGACATGTTTAACTCTTCCCCATTCATTAACATGTCAGCTGTGGTTTAGTCTTATATATCCTTCATAATTTTGAGGTATGATTCTTCCATAAAAAATTTGTTCAAAGCTTTTACATGAAAGAATGCTGAATTTTAATAGAATTTTTTTCTGAGTCTAATGAGATGATCATGTGATTTTTATCTTTGGTGAGTCCCAGTTTTAATGCTTTATTAATATATTCACATTTTAAAAATGGCATTTCCAATGACCTAATGGTATTCCATAAGCCATATAAAAAGCTTATAAATTATAACTCCATTCTAACAACAATTCAAAAACTGAACAAAGTAAAAAAATTAAAAATTCCTCTGAGATATATAAAAGAAGTGAGAGGTCAAAAAACAGTCTTCAACACTGGAGAGGTAGATAAATAAAGAGAATCACAATCTACTGGAAGAGAATCCATGAATAGAAAACTCCATAGAAACTAGTTTAAGAATTGGGAAACCTAAACTAGTTTCAGAATTGAAGGTCTGAATTACATAGGTCTGAAAGGCAGACAGTTCATGGGGGTCCCAAGAGTTGCTGGTGGTGGTGGTAGGGGGTGGCACTTATACAATTAGGAGCTTGGCATGCTCTTATAGTGAAAATCAGACAAAAATTTCCTTTGGTTTTTGCAGAGGAATGGAAAAAACTGTCCTTTTTGTAAAATACCAGAGCATGTTTTCTTTGCTTTTCTTTCCTCTCCTTTCCTTCTCACCCTTCCCTCCCCTCCCCTTCCCTTCCCTTCCTTTTTTTTTTTTTTTCGTTTCTTCTCTCTTTTTTTTTTCCTTTTTTCTTTTTACAGTCTCAGCCTTAAACATGCCTATGCTTTTTGTGTTTGGCTATTTTCATTTTCACATTTTTGTGGTGTTGGGGAGTGAACTCAGGGCCTCACACATGCTAGGCTAGTGCTCTTGTGAGTTATATGCCTATTTATGGTTTCTGTGGAAGAGATCTGCCCTCAGTATTTTAACAAGAGCCTAAATTGCTGGGATTTCATCAGAATCTCTTTGATTTAGCAAAGGAAACTGTTCAGCTCCATCCATGCCATTCTTGCAATCTTGTCCTACTTGGGGTGGTAGGAGACACTTGTGAAGTTCACAGTGTACCCAAGAGAAACAAGCTGCTTACTTTTCCTCTACACTCTACCACCAGAGTGCTAATGGCCAATTTACAGATGCTCCTTTTACTTCACACATTGTTTCTGGTTCTCAAGGAAAAAAGATATTATAAGTCATATTAAAAGGTAAGAAAAAGTTTGGAGAGACAGAGAAAGCATGTGAACCAGATTCAGATATGGCAAGAAGTTGGAATTACAGTAACCATGATCAGTATGCTAAAGCTCTAATGGATAATGTAGTTAGCATTCAATAATCAATTGGTGATGTAAGAAGAGAGATGGAAATTCTAAAAATAAAAAGAAATCCTACAAATCACAAATAGTAACAGAAATGAATAATGCCTTTGTTGGGCTTATTAGTAGATATATTATATATATACATATATATAATATATTATATATATTATACATATATACACACATATATAATACACAAATATTTTATTATATATAGTAAACTACATATAACTATATATATATATATATATATATATATATATATATAGAGAGAGAGAGAGAGAGAGAGAGAGAGAGAGAGAGAGAGAAAGAGATAAAAGCAATAATAATAAAGGAGCTAAAATGGGAAATTTTCCACAAATAACGTAAACACCAAAGCACAGATCCAGGAAACATAGAGAACGCCAAGCACAAGATAACTAAAAGCAAACAAATGAAACCTATACATAGAAATAACATATTTCAAGTGGCCAAAAATCAAAGATAAAAAAGAAAATTTAAAGTGCCAACTTCAAATGCTGGCAAATGATGTGTGGCAAAATAGGAACTCTCCTTCATTGCTGGTGAAAAATTCAAAATGGTCCAGCTACTTTTTAATATTATTTTGGTTTCTTACAAAACTAAACATATTCTCACTGAACAATCTTGCAATTTTATTCCTTAGTATAAGCCCAAATGAATTGAAAATCTATGTCCACACAAAAACTTGCACACTGATGTTTGCCACAGCTTTATATGTGATTTCCAAAACTTAGAAGCAACCAAGACGATCTTCAAAAATATGGAGGAAACGTAAATGAATTTTCTTAATTGAAAGATGTCACAATGAAAATGCTGTATACTATCTGATTAGAGATTACTCTGTGAGAGATTATAAAATGCTACCCCAGGACCCATACTAAAGCCGTGCATTCGGATGGTATTTTTGCCTCCTAATCATTAAAAAGAAGGCAAGTTTCTCAAGGTGGAGGAAGAGGATCAAACAATGTACTTTATATAAAGAAGGAAGTTTCACAACACCAATTAATGCACACACCATTGTGAATAACAATAAAAGCTCTTTTATGAAGTATCATTTAACTGACACTGTGTGTTTTAAGTGTTGTGTCAATCTAAAAGTGAGCCTGATTTTAATTAGCAAGTAAGCGCATAGAAAGGAATCTCTCCTTTCCCTGAAGAAATATTCCTTACAGCATTCTAACAAAAAAGTCAACTCTTACAACATTCATATGAAACTCAATTTATGTGAAAATTATTTTTCAAAAAGGGGTATGTGCAACTCTCTCTCTTCTCTCTCTCTCACACACGCATACACACACACACACACACACACACACCCCTATTCCAAGTATGATTCATTTTTATTTCCTCAGTGACTTGAAATGCCATTATTATATGTGCTGCATCCTATCTGTATTTCATTGCATTTCTGAATGCTTCTCTGCTCCTTTGTTCTGTATATTTTTATCATAGTAAAAAAATTGTGTTAGTTATTTTAACTACTAATTTTTTTATTGTCTTTTAAGGCTCTATTTTTCCTCTTTTGCTTTTTTTAAATAATTTTCTTGATTAGTCTAAGATATGAATTTTCTCAGATAAATGTGAGTTTAATTTTACTAAGTAACCCTCCACCCAGTCCTCCTGTTATTTTAATTGGATTTCAATTCAATTTATGAATTAATTTAAGATAATTTTATATCTTTACAATTTGAGTTTTCTCATTCAGAAACATGTTTTTTTTTCCATTTAACATTTTTATATTGCAGTAGATATTTTTATTCTCTCTTTTCTGTTTCCTCTTGTTTCCCTATTGTTTCTCTACACATTTAGAAATGTGCAGATGCTATATTTATATACATTGTGCAATGTTCAATTCAATAAGTGCAGTTGTGTTCTCAAACTTTTCTCACTCTTTGTGGTGAAAATATTTTAAAATTCTTCTAGCGTTTTTGAAACTTTATCATATCCTCTTAAGAAGTGACTCTACATCTTTGCCAATTTTTGTATCTAATCATTTGTCTTTTTTGACCCTTTCCAGAATATTCTTTTATATATGTCTTCTTCTTGTTTGTGTCTACATAATTTAATGGTGTTTCTGGGGACATTAGTTCCTAAATAAAGCATAGTTGTATGTATCAGATTTTCCCTTCTTGTTTTATGCTCTGTGTTATTTAAGACATCCTATCCTCCACTCAGGAAATAAAGACATTTTCTTCAAGTCTTTTAGAAACTTTTAGTTTTCCTTTATGTTTATGTAATAGTAGAACATTCACATACAACAGGACATTAAAGGGTTTATAGAGGGTACAAATACACTAAGAATAATAAAATGAATACAAGCACATATACACTTCTGCACGCTTATTTTTGATATGTATATATGTGCTTGTATATGTATATATGTGTGTGTGTGTGTGTATATATATATGTATATACATATATATACATATATATACATATACATATATATACATATACATATATATCCCAGTTTAAAAAACAAAACAAAACATTATATCATCCTAGTAGCCTGCCCTTCCCTCTTCAACCACCCTTCCAGTAGCTGTTATATCATATTTAACGTCTTGAATGTTAAATAATTGTAGTAAAAAATACCTTCTGAGATAATTTTTATTTAATTTAAACCAATATTATAATTCTAATCTCTTTTGATATTGTTGGAAACTACAGTGTATTTACTTTCACTACTCTATGTTACCATGTAAATATAGCCAAGTATATTTATGCAATATTTGGACTATTTCCAGGTTTTTGCTTTTGGAAAGAATGCTATTCTTAATATTTGTATATATTTCCTTATACCTAAATTCATATATTAGGGAATATATTCAATCATTAAATTACTGAGTCTGAGGACATGAAAATCTTCAACATGATAGATCATACCAAAGATTTTTACCAAGTATTTGCAACAATGAAGAATTTCACAAATAATGGAGTTGCTCTCACAAAATATGGTGATGTTGGACATTTTAACATTCATCTATATGGTAGATGGAAAATTTAATCTCAAAGATATTTTAATTTCTATTTTCCTATTCTCTCCCTTGTCTCCACATCTTAAACTTGAACTAGAAGATTTTGAGATTTAAATTGTACCTGATCTGTACCTTGAATTTTTTAAGCATTGTTTTAAAAATTTATTTATTCTTAATTGCCTTATGTTGCCTTAAGTATTCATCTAGTGGTAAGCTGTCTCAGAGAAAGAATCGTGTTATATATGTCAATTGTATCCTTCAAATCACCTCACAAAATACACAAAATATTTTTTTTGATTCATCTATCTGTATCTTTAAGAACAGGAAAAAATGAGATTGAAGAAAATTATTATCCATAGAGTATTCTCTTCTGTTTTATTTTACTATTTGAATTCAGTAAAACGTACACTAAGAAATATAGTGCAAATCTTTAAAACTACTGATAGAGGATCCTCTTAACTGTTAATTCTGAAAAAAAACAAGCGACCATGAAATGCCTCTCCAACAATATTTTTACACAGGCTTTCTCACCACCAAACATCATCTTGTTCTGCAGGCAGTGGGTGATGGATGTGTTGCCATTCCAGATATGTCAGAAGTCAAAGTAATGTTTTATTTTACTTTTATATCCAAGTGTCATTTCTAAAAATCTTAAACATACTTTTGAAAGTTCCAAACCAGTTTTCTACAACTATTTAATGAACTGTGAACAAATCTCTGTAGTAAATTGATTTTATATATAGTAGAGTCACTGTGAATATATGCACAGTATAGCTCAGTTATATTACTAGTAATAGAACTTACATTTTGTAGATCTTTAACATGCTAGTTTTATAAAAAAAAAATTCTAATGAAATTTATTTTTCTCTATCTATTTGCAAAAAAAAATCAAGATCAAGTCTGGTGTGCCTTAGCAGAATTAACATTATATTTGGGACAAATATCATTGTGGCATGCTGAGGGCCATTGCCAAGTAGGAATGACACATCAAAATTTCCTTGCCAGCGTACCCCATGTTAAATGGACTTGCCTTGGAAATTCGCTGTGACATTGCATGTGTGTTTGAGAAAGGTGACTCTGCTCAAGGACGAGGGTGGATCCAGGTTTAGGGTGTATCCTGCAGGTTTTAGGAAGTATCCCGGTTTAAGACAATTTGGGTTTAGGGCGTTCCTGGTTTAAGACAATCTGGGTTTAAGGCAGTTCCAGGTTTAAGGTTATTGCTGCTGGGAATAGGGCGTATCCTGCTGCCTGAGTTCCCGTTGAGTTCTCGTGGAATTGAGAAAGTATTTTGGGACGTGAATTGTGCGGCAGAACTTGGATTTCCCCAGAACGTGTGTGTAGAGGCCGGTGTGAGTTCGGGAATAAAGAATTGCTGTTTGAATCTACAAAGCTGTGAGTGGCTCGTGATTTTGTGCCCAGCCAAGACTGAGGCAGTGGTAGATTATATTATTCTTTATATTGATTTGTTCTTGCCCATGTGTCTTGTGTACTACTCTGTATTAGAGGTTTATTCATATTTGTCCACTTGATTAGCATTCCCTTATGACTTACCTTTACCAATTGAAGTTGAGTGGAAATGACATGTGGCATTTCTAAGAGGAGATTTAAGAGCCAAACATGGCTAGTAATACCTCTTCCCTTTCTCTGTACCTGCAGCAATGTTGAAGACAGAAGATCAAAGCTCCTCAGTCAGGTTATTTTTATTTTTGTTCTTTTGTTTCTGTACTGGGGCTTGGACTCAGGTGTGCTGAACTAAATCATCAGCTTTTTTTTTTTTTTTTCTTAATTTGAAGTAGGGTCTCAACTAAATCACCTAGGATGGCCTTCAACTTGCAATTCCTCAGTCTCTGAGATGCAGAGATTATAGGTAAGGTTTCCGGCAAGGCTGAATTCTTAAGTTAATATGGATCAGAAAAACAGCTGAACATTGATGGATATGTAGTACGAGTGAGGAAAAGCATTATTCTTATATTGTCACTAAAATTGTAGGTATGTTAGTTACTGGTACCAGATCTACTAAGTTGTATATTTGGAGTTCAATTATGGTTTTATAATTTTTTTAAAAATTCTCCCAGATTATTTCAACTTCTCATATGTCATAGGCATTCAAATACTGCATTCTAATGTTCCTTTAAGTGAAAGAAAAATCCATTCATTTACCATTCACTTATTCATTGAAAATATTTGCTGAAGTCCTATTATGTGCCTATGACTGTAAATATATATATATATAATACATCAGTGGAAAGAGGCAGTATCTTCATCCAGTTTATAATCCTACAGGACACAGGTCCAGGTTTCCAATGTCATTTTGATTATAATCATTATTTGCAATTAAATTTATATTTGCAATTTACATTATGTCTTTAATTCTTCCAAAATAATATGTTTTGAGTATGTTATCAAGACATAAGTCTGTAGATAAATTTAAGGAATTCATTAATAACATTAATTTAGCATGAAAATAAATTGTTGAAAGCAAAAGTCAAAGAAAGTATATTGGAAACATCAAAAAGAAGTGACACATTATATAGAAGATATTTGCTTCATGATTAATAACTGATGTATTATTAGAATCAAGAGTGGAATACCACATTAAAATTGGTGGAAAAAAAGTCCCTTCAGCTAAGAATTCTATATCTACAATAAATTATCCTAAAATAAATGAAGAAGAAATTCAAATATTCTCAATCAGTAAAAAAAAATGAGAAAATTTATTGCTAGTGACCATTGCTCAAAAGTAATACTACAGAAAGTCTAGGCTGAAAACAAAGAACACTAGACCATCACTTCTATAAACATGAACAAATAAAAAACAACAATAAGGCAACTACACAGATAAGTGTTAAAAAAAAGTATAATTATATATTTTACTTTAACACTTGTTTCACCTAATCTGATTTAAAAGAAAATATATAATGAAATAGTTATAATATGTATTAATGGGTATAAAGTACACAACGCAAAATTTCTATGACATTAAAAGCAAAAATTAAGAACTGGGGTTGTGGCTCAGTGGTAGAGCACTTGCCTAGCATGTGTGAGGCTTTGGATTTGATTCTCAGCACCACATACAAATAAGTAAAATAAAGGTCTATCAACAACTAAAGAAATATTAGAAAAAAAAGCAAAAATTAATAAAATGAGTGGATTATATAAGAGAAAAGTTTTTGTGGATGACTACATTTAAATATAATATAAATAAGATTGCTATAAATTAAGGAGTTAATTATAAAACCCAGGTCTGCCATTTAGAAAATATCCTATTAAATATGGTAAAAGAAATGCAGGGTGACATGATAGGGTTGTGGCTCAGTGGAAGAGTGTTTGCCTAATATGTGCAAGGTCCTGAGTTCCATGCCAAGGATATGAAGAACAAGCAAACTAAACAAAACAAAATAACAGCTACACCACCAACAACAAAAGCAGAAATAAAGATAATTAAAATGGCACATTAGACATAGCTATTTAATACAAAAAGGGCAGTTATAAAGGAAAAGACAAAAAACAAATAAAACATAAAAATAGAAAAAAAAATGTCAGATTGAAACCTTTCCTTGTTGTCAGTTACACTCAATCGTGAAATACAAAAAGTAGAAACTCTACATTGGAAAGCAGTGATTGGCAGAATGGATTAAGAAAAATAATTCAACTACATGCTTTCTACAAGACTTAGTTCCATTTCAAACATTCAAATTGGTTTAAAATGAAGGGATGGAAAAAAATTAGCTATACCCTTCATGCAGTAATGCAAAATGAGTTGGAGTGGCTTCACTAATATGAAACAAAATTAACTTTAAGACAGAAATTTATTTAAAGTCAAAAAATCATCTTTTATGATTAATGTGTTAATCACAAAGTATAACCATTATATAATAAATGTTCTTAAAAATACCAAAGCCAATTCCTTGTCATGGAGTGGTTGTCCAGGTAGGCTGAGCACTGGGCTCAGGTGCACAGAGTCCCTATGCTGGCATTGGCCTGAGGCATGGCAAGCCAGGGCCAAGGCAAGCCAGGATGTGCTGAGTGTGGCAAATGGCAGGCTTGCCTGGGCCTGATGAGTGTAGAGACTCAAATAGAAGAAAGTTCAGACTCAAGAGTTGACCAATAGCTCTGGTCTAATTGGCATACATTTGGACTAACAGTTTGACCAAAGATCTATATAAACCCCTAAACTAGCACACTCAGGCTGCTACCAGCTATCTGATCCCCTCTATCTCTCTCACTTGAATAAATCCTACTCTTTTCAGTTTTGCCTTACATTAGTCTGTGGATTTCATTCTTTAAATTTGATAGAAGAGAACCCAAAATAAATTGGCAGTGTGCTTCTAGATTATGCTGCTACCCTGAAGGGCATAGTCCACCATTAAGCTACAACATGCCACTTTCCAGTTTTGATGGATGAGACCCCAGGAGCTGACACCAGAAGGTATCCCCTGCTGTGATTAACTACTATCATTAAAATGGGCTTTCTTGGTTGTGGGGGCCTGCAGCTCAGTCAGACTCCACCTACCAGCAGAAACAGAAAATCTAGTTTCATCTCAGAGTCTGTTTTTGTTTAACCATAAAATATATGGAGAAATAACTATCAGAAATAATAGGTACGATTAGCAATTCAATAAGAATAGTTGAGTGATTTATATATCCCAAATTTTAAAAGGATAGAAAAACTAGAAAGACAATAAAACAAGGAAGCAGACTTGAAGATCACTATACACCAATTATGCAAAGGAGACATCTATAAAACACTCCATCTACTAGCATAATACAATGTACTCAACAAGCACATGAAACATTTCACAGAGTGGGCCATATTCTAGATCATAACATGAGTCAATTAATTTAAAAGGACTGGAATCATGCAACGTGTGTTCTCAGATCACAATGTAATATAATTAGAAATCAATAAGAGAAAGAAATCCACAAATATGCAAAAACTATGTAACACACTCCCTCCTATATCTTATGGGTGAAATACTTAAATAAAAAGAAAATAGTTTGAGATGAATAGAAACATATCAAAGTTTAGAGGTGCAACTTAACTAAAATTTTGTCTCTATTTCTCGGTCTTGTTTTCTTTCTCATACAGAAAGAAAGAGTCTACTTTGTGTACTTTATTTTATTTATGAGAGAGGGATGTGAGGAGTGGACTAGGTCACGGATCAATAAGTGGAACTCTTTGGACAATTACAGTTTGAAGAAAAGCATTTGGAATTGCTCATTACTGATAGTAAATAAGACTTGGAGCAATACATGTTGTCAGGAATAAAGACTGTATAGTAGAAGAGGAAAAGGTAGCAAGAGAAATTGAAAATGAATGACAGACAGATGTGGAAGAAACAGTGTTTCAAGGAATGAACAAACATTTATGTCCAAATGCTGTCTAGCGTTTAAGAATGATGACAACTAATGTGCCTATTGAATGTTGCAGTAAGGATCTTTCTGATGTACTTAACAACTTTTTTTATGAGACAATTAAGACAAAATTTATTTCTAGTTTTTAGATAATGACTCTAACTTAATATACTGTTTGTGAAAATTGCTAATGAGAGAATAGAGAAAATAGTTTTAAAACTATTAAAACTTACTCTAAACTAAAACTTGCTAACTAAATATGAATGAAATTTAATTAGCTATGTTAATAATAGATTGTGCAACCAATTCTCATATATGTTATTATAAAAACATGAGGACTTTACACATCAATGTTCATAGCAGCACAATTCACAATAGATAAACTGTGGAACTAACCTAGATGCCCTTCAGTAGATGAATGGATAATGTGTGTATATGTACACACAATGGAATATTACTCAGCATTAAAAGAGAATAAAATCATGGCATTTGTAGGTAAATGTATGAAGTTGGAGAATATAATGCTAACTGAAGTTATCCACTCCCCAAAAGCCAAATGCAAAATGTTTTATCTGATTTAAGGATGGTGGTTCATAATGCGGTTGGGGGTTGGGCATGGGAGGATTAGATGAACTCTAGATAAGGCAAATGGGAAGGAGGAGAAGGGAAAGGGCATGGGAGCAGGAAAGACAATGGAATGAAATGGACATAATTACCCTAAGTACATGTATGAAGACATGAATGGTGTGAGTCTACTTTGTGTACTTTATTTTATTTATTTGTATCTGGTGCTGGGAATTGAACCCAATGTCTCACACATGCTAGCACAGAAAAACTGTGCTCCATATGTATAATATAAATTGAAATACATTCTGCTGTCAGAGATAACAAATTTAAATTTAAAAAAACATAATAAAGCTGTAGCTACTGAGGTGAACTCATCTAACTTATACAGGAAACTTAATGTAAACAGCCTACCAAATAAAATACTTATATTAAAAAAAAAAGAAAAAAACATGAGGGCTTTAGATGATATGTAGAAACATTTGAAATTTCATGATAAATAATTGAAATATTGTTAATATACTTGGGTTGTTTTTTATTATACTACTTTAGGTAGAATTTTTTTGTATTTCTTCCTATAAAATATTTGAATATTACATTATGCATATAACCAAACCAAGATGAACTAGTGATTATTTAAGTTGAAGGAACTTTATAAGTTGAAGTGTTGACATATAAATAGTTAAACATTTATAGAAAGAATGAGGAAGGGGAGCATATGAATATTACATTGACTTAATTCATTTCCTCACAGTGGCTTCTCATTTCAACCATGCTATGTAATTAACACTTCTTGTATTCCCCCACCACAATTTCATGAGTCTCGTTTATCCTAAGTGTTAAGCAATCTAATTATCAGACATGAGTGTGAATATTTAATATCAGTTATTAATTCTTGAGACAGGAAGTTATTTGTACATTTAGAAGGGATTTAGTACCAAATTAATTTGATTACGGAATGTTTGTGATACCTAGTTTTAAAATTACTCATAGGGTTGGTGCTAGTGGTAGAGCACTTGCCTAGCTTGCTTGAAGTTCTGGGTTCCATCCTCAGCAACACATACACACACACACACACACACAAAAAAAAAAAAAAGAATAAAAAGAAATGTCACAAAGCATAGAGTACTTCAGTTCTTCATTATATATTGCCTCTTTCATTAAGCTACTGATTTTCATTTTCACCATTCTGTTCTGTTCAAACATTAAATAGAATTTCCTCAATAACTATTATATATGTGTCATTTGCCTGTTGCAGGGTGAACATGTAAATGTGATGTGTGTTAGATAAGAATTTATGTTTCATCAAGGAATCCAGGAGATTCTAGTTTGAGTGTCAGCCTGTCCTATTTATTAGTAACTGGGCTATTTAAGCCCTAGTGTTTTCATGAATTAAGGTAATAATGGGAGCATTATTAAATTATTAATAAAAAAATCCCCTAAAACATTTAGTACATTATGAAGCACAATAACAAACATTAAATAAGTTCATGTTAGGAATGATGGTGTTAAGGATAAATATTTTTTTGAACCAAAACCTCTTTCATTTTTAAGTTGCTTAAAAAGCACAATTATGATTGTGTAATTTTTCAACCTTTTTCTAAATTGGAAGTAGTTTCTATCATTATGAAAGGAATCTTCACTTTTAAATATCTTTAGTTTCACTAATGTAATATTGTTTTCAATTTGACATTTTTCAATAATCTTGTAAAATGCATTTATAAGATTGAAGACCCAGATATTTTTGTATTATAAGTTCTATATTTAATCTAAAGACATGTATATATGTAATACTGTTGAAATATTCAGATTTTTTAAAATATTGCCAATAAAATGAGAAAAACTACTTTTATTATCTTAAACTGCACAGTGCTCTGAACTCCAAGTGAGGGGATTAGTGTCACTGTTCAAAGGCCATTGCAAAAAAGTTAGTTTGAACTTTTACTGAATTTACAGATGTCAGGGCAAAGGCACAGATAGATTTCAAAGGGCAGAGAATTTTATAACCTTGGATGTACAGCATATTTCTTCCCTGATTAAAAAAAGAATGCAATAACTTGCTGATTCTAAGAGAACATGCTATATTTTCAAGGGAATCTCTTTGCTTCACAATGGTTCTTCTGTTTAGAGTCAATTTATTCGCTTTTACAAAGGATAAAAGAATGTACAATACATTATTGACCAGAGTATGGAGTTAGAACTACATGAACAGATTCCACATCTCCAATGTTATATTCATGGCTTTTGTGTGTAGGAAAATAGTTACTTCTATACGTTCATGAGTAGTTTGTGATATGCAGAGCTAAAGTTCAAGCTAAACTTCCCCTCTTCTGTGGATCTGAGTCATTGTAAATGCTCAGAATCTTTGTGGTATCTTTAGATATTTTTGGTGAGTCACTTTAATTTTATATAGATAAATTTAGCATACATTTTAAAGGAGTTTTTTTTTTAAGTATTGGGAATAGATTGGTAGAAAAAGAGAGGGAAGACAGTGGGAGAAGAAAAGAAAAGAGAAAAGGGAATAGGAGAGAAAAATGAATGTGTACTTCTGAGCTTAAGTATGTGAATCATTTCAGATTTAAATTCCAAAAGACAAAGTCATATAAGTCAATGCAGAGTTTCATTAAATACACAACGAAATGAATAAAAATGAAGCAAATTTATACAGCCTTAGAGTAAATTTAAAATGTTTGTGTCTGCCTCTGTAGTTTTATTACATAATTCTGAAAGTTTATAGCACAGAGGGGACATTGTAGATTACCTGTCTTCCATATTTTCAGTGTCAAGAAGTATTGCCAAATGTATAGCTATCTCACATGGAATTAAAGTAGCCTCAGAAAATGACTGCATATTCCATATATTTTGATACTTGGAACATTTAAACTAAATCCCATGTGAAGTTCATGGTAGTCCCACTCTTTCAAAACCTACATTAGCTCTATGGAATCTGTAAGCATTGATAAATTATAAAAAATAACTCATAAAGAGGAACATGACCTTTAAAATCTTTAAAAGTCAATAGTTCCCCTCAAGATTATATGCTTATTATATATTGCCTCTCTTTTATCATACATAAAATGCATTTATTCAACAAATATTAAGTATTTGATACATGAAAGCTATAGTGCTCATTTCTATGGGGAGTACAAAGATTTATAAAAACTGGTGCCCTACCTTAAGTGATTTATAACTAACTTTGAAAAGGAAAACTTGGAACACAATAAATATCACAAAAAGCAGTATGTCATTGTAATATAAATTGCACATAGGCAGTTCTCCAGATTTTTGAAGTGGAAATAGTCTTTAAGAGGAGCTATTTAGATTGAGCCTTGATAGATGGCAGGCTCTTGAGATGGCATAAATGGCTTTATTAAGCCAACGATAGTTTTCAGAAGGTTTCGTTAAGCAATGAAGTTGCATGATCAATATGCATAGAATATTCTGGCAGGTGTATGAAGGATGAGCTGAAGGTGTCAAACATGTTAAAATGGTTGGACAGTTCTTTAAATGCTACTTTAGCTTTATTCCATTATAAATATTGATTTATTATATATATGTTTTTATCTATTAATAAAGAACAGGAGTACTTCTCAAAGATGTTCACAGTTTAAGGTGTGTATAGTTATTGCTTATGCAAGAAATGCATTATTATTCATCATTATTATTAATACCTTGAGATTCAGATAAGTTTTTATCTGATAAGCCTGTAGGACAGATCTACATGGTCTTACAATAAGAAATGTGAACTTCTAATTATAATAGAAAATAAAATGTAGCATAATCAAAACTGGAAAAATTTAACCTGAAAGAAGGGAAGAGTTTGAGCACAGCCTAGAATTTATCATTACAATAGATCACACAGTCTCACCCATTATGAACTCACATTTAGGTTCTGTAGAAGATTGAGCAGTAAGTAAAACTTGAAAATCACCTCAGTGAGCATCAATAATTTTTGTAAACCTGATGAACCATTCTGCCCATTAGCAAACAACCCTGATCATTGCCTATGTTTGAAATTTTATTTCAGGAGGTTTGGTAAACTTTAGTATTGTTTAAACTAATTTGGGATGGGATTCTGTTACTTTCTGTGAAAAATCTCCTATGTAATACAAGTAGTAAAAATGAATTACAATAAACATGACCATGCAAGACCATGAACCTTTCAACATGTATCAGAGACATCTTGAAATGTTATCAGTTTAATATTTCTGTTCTAAATTAAATGTGGAGCAATTTCTTTGGCTGAAGTTATACAATGTCAATGATTAGTTGCATATGCATTTATTACATAGCATTATACAATTTAAAGTAAAGCAAATATTAAGTCATAGAAGATCATAAATATACAAACAATAAAAGAAATTATCATTGCATAACAGTAAACATTTTTAACAGCCAAAGTAAAATTATAGCCTGGGGATTGAACAAACATCAATACAATATTAGAAGAGCATGTGAAAATGAGATACCTATATTCTGTAAATGTAATTTAATATTAATGTCTAAAATTTAGAAAAAGAAGCATAAATATACTATTTTAAAACATAAAACAATAAATAAAAGAATAGAATATTTTATTTTGAAATAGAGTTGAGTGAGACAAGGATCTGAAGTTTTTCCTCAGAAGGGTGTACTTACATTTCACTTTTTTGATATTAAAAGGAAAATATATTAAAGGGAAAAGTTGATATTCAAGGTTCAAACAGAGTGCATGCTTTCTATCTATCCTGAATGTAGGTTGTTTTTTCTTTAACTCTAAAGAGTAAAAATAAGGCATTTAAGAATATCTCTAAATATTTTCCTACTGTATTAATTTTTTTTGCTCCATTTGGCTATATCTTTGGTAATAGTAAGCTTTTATTTTTTAATTCTTTTTAGCTTCATTTTGTTTGTTTATTTTCACGTGGTGCTGAGAATTGAACCCAGTGCTTCACACATGCCATGCAAGCGCTCTACCACTAAGCCATATCCCAGCCCAAAAAGTAAACTTTTAGGTGGCAATTTTATCTATTATCATTTCTTAAATGTTTACTTGTGCAGATTTTATAGTATATTCTATGATATGCTATATATGAGATATATGGGATGTGTTTCCTGTAATTGATAGTTTGTGCTCTTATGAATGAAATATATTCATAAATAGTTATGATTATTTTGTAAGTGTGGTATTAGAAGCAAAGATAATGCTAAAGAAGAAATAGAGAAAGGATATCAATTCCAAAAGAATCTTGACTCATTAGACAAAGAGTCCTTTGGTAGCCTAGTGTGAAGAGAGAAAAGGGCACTTCTGAAGGAGAGTAGAAAGAAATTAGAAGGGATCCCCACAAGCAACCTGAGCAAAGATCAAGGGCTTTAAATGGAAGAGTGAAATGACTGTTATTCCCTTTCTAAGTGAGCAATAGCTGTCCATACCTTATCTGTATGCCTCTACTCTATTGAAATACATTGGACTCCCTACCTGTCTATAGCAATATGCATTCATAACTTGAAAAGATTCTTTGTCTCTTTTGGAAATTGCAACTGTGTTTATTAATGTCATTTGGTTTCTCCTTTGCATCTTTTTGAAACTGCACAGAACTGTTTTATTTCATGAACATTGCACTTAATTTTCCTTCAAAGCACACACTAAACCATCATTGCTTTGAAATGCTCCTAATTTGAATCTTTAGTTGGAAGTGTTTTACACATCTGTTATAGAGGTTTCACCAACAAACACATTCTTTCAGCTTCATTATTATTACAAAGGCTGTTAATTTAAAATATGTGATGAGCCTATTTGAGAAAACAAAGTGCAATCTCTATTGATTACATCTAAGTATCCCACAGTGTTGATTACCAATAAGCCATGCTAATTGTATGAATAAGCATTTCAAATTGTTCAAAAGAATGTTATCCACAGGCTAAGAGATTTTAGCTAGTCATTTCCAAGTATATAAGGAGCTTTTTTTTCAAAATATGGAAGGCACTCTTAATAGAAATTGGTCATCTGTCCAATTTGGGGGATTTAACATCAGCTTCCCCTTGAGTTGATATTTTCTAAACCAGACTGATTGATATTTACAATTCAGTATATCATGGTATATCTGTTAAACTAGATTTGAATAATTTGAAATTACAGAAAAAGAGACACAACTCTGTTCTAATTTTTGAGTATCATCATTGATCAAATTAATCAAAGCAAATCAAAAAATGCTTGCAAACTTCTTCCTTACAAACTTTTTGGTTAGAACTGAATAACTTCTGAAAATAATTTTAAAACATGCAAAATCAAGAGGAAGAGAAAAGTAAGGAAATAATTTTAAAATATTTAGTCAGAGACCTTGAATGTAAAATTTTATGATTGAATATATTTATGTATAAAACTATAAGCACATAGATATTCACTTGGTAAGGCCAGAGTATATATTACTAAATCTTTGCTGAAAAAATACCAAAAAAACATTTTAGTAAAATTGAAAATTATTGACACAATGCAGATTCCACCTCAATATAGCTGAATATTTTGTTTATTGCAACAAATAACAGAGAGGTATGAAAAAAATCCTCATGAGACGAAACTAGTAATATTCTCCACACACTTTATAATAAGTTTTAATATTCTTGGGTGGAGAAAAATTTTCCTCCAATGGCAAACATCCACTGTTCATTTTATGTAATACCGGTGCACATAAACAAATAAATATGTACATTAGAGATAGAGAAGGTAATCCCATTCACACCCAAGTATGATTTGAAAATTTTTGGCACAGGTCAAATATTGTTCAATATGAAGTGGGGGAAATTTTTGGCAGAAAAAATATTAGAAAAACTAAAAGGAGTCTTGACAAACCATGATCCCATTTATTAGATGTGTCTCAAGTTCATATATACTTCAAGAGAAATGTAAACAGTTCCTTCATGGCAGAAATGAAATTAATTTGCTTTCTTTTCCTAAAAGAGCAAGACCAGAACTCTGTTGATAGTAATATTGTTTATTTTGACTTCTATCTTCCTATCTGTGATAATAAAAAATCAGTAATTTATTAAAGTAGAATTCATATCTAATAAAATGCAGGCATTAGAGCACAACTTTGGAAAATTTTTTCTTGTGGGGGCCACTATAGATTGAACTCAGGGGCACTCAACCACTGAGCCACATCCCAGACCTATTTTGTATTTTATTTGGAGACAGGGTCTCACTGAGTTACTTAGCATTTCACAGTTGCTGAGACTGGTTTTGATCCTCCTGTCTCAGCCTCCTGAGCCGCTGGGATTACATATGGAAATTTTAACATATGTGAGTTTTTTTTTCCCAACTACCACCAGATCAAAGGAACAGAGTATTCTCTGATGCTTTAGTCAATCACAACCTTCTATTATAGTCAACCAATATACTGATTGTTATGATTTTTATTAATTATAGCTTTACCTATGCTAGAACTTTGTTGAAATAGTAACACTTGAGGCATAATCTTTTGTGTATGACATTTTTTGCACAATATAATTTTTTTAAAGAATCATCCATATTTTGCTATTTCAGAAATGGGTCTGTTTTTATGACTGAATAGTATTTCACTGGATATAATGCATGACAATTAGTCATTTTATTTTATTTCATATTGATGAACACTTGGTTTATTTCCAGTTTGGACTGCTTCAAAAAGTCTTCTTTGATGTTCTGCTACTAGTCTTGCTTTACACATAAACACAATTCTTTTAAACATGTCCAATTAAGGCTAAAGTTATAATTATTAAAAACCTGCTGGAAAGAGACAATTGTTTTCAGTTCTCATCCATGATCTGGTAAGCTGGGATTCTCTTATGGTCTCAATTTTAAGGAAGCTATTGGCTTCAACACTTATCACAGTAAAGCCAGAATACAATTAATGGTTATAAGGCATAGATCACAGACAGAATGAAACCTGTACTTATTGAAAGGGCTGCAGATTTCCTGAAAGCAAAATAAGATCAGCCAGAGAGAGCTGAGAGGAGATGGTATGGATGCCCTGCTGTGCACTTGATCCCAAGTCTGGAGTAGCAGAAGCACATGTGTAAACTTGCATATGGAGTCCTCAAAAGTGAAGTGTCTTGCACATTATGGGACATCCTTAAAAATTTCAGTTTAAACCTAGATATTTTCTAGATTTCTCAAGGACACACTATCCATAATGTTTTAGGAAACAAAAATGGGATGTCCTGCAGTGTCTTCTCCAAGGATAACTCTTCTTCGGCAAATGATAACTTGCTTTTTACAGTATTTGCATTTGCCAGTTGGAAGATGCATAACCCCAGGATGCTTTGTGTAATTAACTACCAGAAAAATAGTAAGGACAAATTATTTGTTTGCTCTACAGCTTAGAAAAGCCTTTTCCTCTGTGAAGGATGAAAGAGAAAGACAGTTTGGTTACAAGATTTTAATAAATAAGAAGATGGAGAAAATATTTTTATTTGTTGGATAACCCCTTTGAGTTCGATGATATTTTAGGACAGGCCATGATTATGGAAACTTGTACCAGTTTGTATCAAGGTGCTCTTTCTTTTTGGTAATTCATTGTTCTTAAGAATACCCTTTCAGAGCAGACTACAAAGAAAGGTCAAGCCCAGTGGACCAGATCCACCCATCCCAGCCCTTGTGTGATCCAGGCTCTCATTATACCTGGTTCACCCCTCTCCTGGAGAATGAGATACCTCCAGAGCCTAGCCTTTGGTGCAGGACTGCCCTTTTAGACAAGAAGATTACCTCGGAGGTCAAGCCCAACGGCCCAGATCCACCCACACCAGCCTCTGTGGGGTCCAGGCGCACAGCAGGCCTGGTCCACTCCTCTCCTGGCAGGAAGACACCACCAGAGCCTAGTCTCTGAAGCAGGACCACCCCTTTCTACCAGCAGACAACCAGGGGAAGTCAAGCCCAGCAGCCCAGATCTGCCCACTCCAATTTACACAGGACCCAGACCTAGGATGCACTAGCATTCATTGAAGGACACCAGCAGGGTCTGGAAGCCCAACATCAAGGTGAGGTACAGACAATCTGCACAGGTACTATAAGTATATACAGAAGAAACTGTAATATCTCAGACTCACACTTCAAGAAAGAAAGACAGAGACAACATGAAAAAACAAGGGAGGAAAGTGCCCCCAAACAAACCAGGACACTATAATGACAGAACCCATGGACAGCAAAGTTGTTGAAATGTCAGAGAGGAGTTCAGAAAGTTCATAATTAAAATGATCTGTAAATTAAAGAATGACTTAAATAAGAAATAGGCAAAAAAATTGATCACTCCAAAAATAAGATAAGAGAGCAAATAGAGGTGGCTAGTGATTACTTCCAGAGAGAGATAGAGACCCTGAAAAAAAAAAAAAAACAGAAATCCTTGAAATGAAAGATACAATAAATCAAATAAAAAAAAACTCAATAGAAAGCATAACCAACAGACTAGATCACTTGGAAGAAAGAAAGTCTTTTAATAAAGAAAGTCTTTTAAAGAAAGTCAGATAATGAAGACAAAGTATACAATCTGGAAAATAAAGCTGATCACACAGGGAAGAAAGTTAGAAACCATGAACAGAACATCCAAGAATTATGGGACAGCATCAAAAGATCAAATCTAAGAGTCATTGGGATAGAGGAAGGTACAGAGCTTCAAATGAAAGGAATGCACAATCTCTTCAATGAGATAATGTCAGAAAATTTCCCAAGCATGAAGAACTAATTGGAAAGCCAAATACAAGAGGCTTAAAAGACACCAAATGTACAAAGTTACAACATATCTACACCAAGGCACATTATAATGAAAATGCCTAGCATACAGAATAAGGATTGAATCTTAAAAGACACAAGAGAGAGGAATCAGATCACATATTGGGGAGAACTATTTGTATCCCATCAGATTTTTCAATCAAGACTCTCAAAGCCAGGAGATTGTGGAACAACATATACCAAAATTTGAAAGAAAATGGATGCCAACCAAGAATCTTATATCCAGAAAACCTAAGCTTTAGATATGCTGATGAAATAAAAACTTTCCATGATAAACAAAAGTTAAAAGAATTATAACTAGAAAGTCTGCACTACAGAATATTCTCAGCAAAATATTCCAAGAAGAAGAAATAATAATAATAAAAAACAATGATAAAAATCAGCAGAGGTAGGGATTACACTAAAGAAAAATCTAAACACAGGAGAAACCAAGTTACATTAAATATAAAAAATCAATGAAAATTGCTGGGAATACAAATCATGTCTCAATAATAACCCTACATGTTAATGGCCTAAACTCACTAATCAAAAGACATAGTCTCCAACACCTGGACACTAAATAATATGCTACTGAATGAACAATGGATTACAAAAGACATCAAGGAGAAGATTAAACTTTTAGAGGTGAATGAGAATGCAGATACAACATATCAAAATCTCTGGGACACCATGAAAGCAGTTATAACAGGGAAGTTTATTGCATGAAGTTCATTCCTTAAAAGAAGAAAAAGTCAACAAATAAATGACTTAACACTACAACTCAAAGCCCTAAAAAAAAGAAGAACAAATCAATACCAAAAGTAGCAGAAGACAGGAAATAATTACAATCAGATATGAAATCAATGAAATTGAAACAAAAGAAACAATTGAAAAAATTGACAGAACAAAAAGTGGGTTCTTTAAAAAAATAAATAAAATTGACAGACTTTTTGCCATGCTAATGAAGAGAAGAGAGAGAAAACTCAAATCACTAACATATGTGATGAAGAAGGAAATATCACAACACTCATGACAGAAATACAGAAAATAATTAGAAATTATTTTGAAAATTTTACTCCAATAAAATAGAAAATATTGAAGGTATCAACAAATTTCTAGTCATACAATTTGCCCAAATTGAATCAGGATGTTATACACTATTTAAACAGATCAATTTCAAGTGACAAAATAGCAGATGCCATCAAAAGTCTACCAACCAAGAAAAGCCCAGGATCAAACGAACATGCAGCCGAGTTCTACAAGACCTTTAAAGAAGAACTAATACCAATACTCTCCAATTGATTTCAGGAAATAGAAAAATAGGCAGCACTTCCAAAATCATTCTATGAGGCCAATATCACTTTGATTCCAAAACCAGCTGCTGAGCACAAAGACTTATCTTACAGTCCAAGCTTTGTCCTGGCATTAGGGACTATTTTTTAAAAATTCTGAGTAATAAATTCTTTCAGGGTCTGGGAATGTTCAACACTATACATAGAAGATCTAGGGAGCTAGAAGATCTATTTCTATTGAAAATGATTTCTCAGTATCAATGTTCACAAACCAATAGAATGTTATCAGCAGTAAGAATTTTGTAGTTCCTCAATTACTACTGAATGACAAAACTGGGTTTCTAAAATGTAAAAATCCAGCCCTTCAAAATATACTTAATATACTACATTTTCTACAGTAATCAGAAAAATGAGAAATTATACCCCAATTGATTCAAATGTATGAATTGCCAAGATCATTGTAATGTCATGTGTAGCTAATAAAAAAAGTTGATTTTAATATAGAATATTTATTGAAAGAGATTAGAAACAAAAATGAGTTGGATAAAGGGAGGCAGGATTGATCAGTGTACACTCTATGCATATATTGAAATATCACACTGTCACGTTTATATGTACAATTATCATATTAATCATCATTTTAAGAAGCACTGAGGGCTCAGGAAATAAAGAACCATTGAAGTGAGAAATAAGGCTTACAAACGCTTCTGCTGCCAAAGAGTGCCTATTTATTTGGTAACATGAATGCCGACTGAGAAGACATCCTTTCAGATGGTCACTGTTGAGAGGAATTTTTTCCTTCAGTCCCCTGCTGGCAGCTGGAAGTTTGTTGGGGCAGCCAAAGGGACCCCAGCAAACTTCCAGCTGCCAGCAAACTTCCAGCTGCCGGCTGATGATTGGTTCACAGCGGCCCCAGCAACATCTAGTTGATTGGCTCCTCTGCGGTGATGTTCATTGGGCTGTTTCCCTGCCCTTCAGACTGCCAGCTGATGGTCCCCTAAATGAGTCTCAATGAAGACCTATACTTGGGGGTTAAATCCATGTAAATGTGGTCAAATTATTGGTCAAGAGATAATGACCCTTCTTTCAAACAACTATAGAATTAATGACTTTAAAGATCCCATAAAATGGAGATTATATTGTGAAAATGGCCAAACTGCCAAAAGTGTTTTCAATTTCAATGCAATTCCCATAAAAATTCAAATGACATTCTTCATAGAAACAGAAAAAGAAGTGATGAAATTCATTTGTGTCCCAACCGGCAGGACACATCAACATGGGCAACAAACCTAGATGGGGAGGAATGAAGGGACAAGAGACACGAAGGATGACAGCCAGACAGGAATTCTGATCAAGCTGCAAACTTTTATTGTTCACACAGGGGTATTTATGTGCTGGGGATGGGGAAGCTCTCTAATCAGCAATTGCAGCCCCCTGGGAGACATCCTGCCTGGGAGACATCCTGCAGCTACCTATCTCCCTGAAACATCCTGTGGTTATCAGGATCATCAGACATCTTGCAGCTGGCAGTTTTACCACCCACATCCAGCAATTGCTGATTAGAGAGCTTCCCCATCCCCAGCATATAAATACCCCTGTGTGAACAATAAAAATTTGCAGCTTGATCAGACTCCTGTCTTGCTGTCACCTTTCCTGTCTCTTGTCCCTTCATTCCTCCCCATCTAGGTTCGCTACCCACATTGATGTGTCCTGCCGGTCGGGACAGCATCAAAATAAAAAGTTTTCTCCCAGCAAAAGAAAAAATCAAGAGCATGAAGTGAGAACCTACAGAATGGGAGAAAAACTTCCAACTGCACCTCAGATAGTGTTAATTTCCAGGATATACAAAGAACTCAAAAAGCTTAACACCAAAAACAAACAAACAAACAAACAACAACAACAACAAAAACAATCAATGGGCAAAGGAACTGAACAGACACTTCTCAAAAGAAGAAACATAAGGGACTGGGATTGTGGCTCAGTGGTAGAGCACTTGTCTTGCACATGTGAGGTACTGGGTTAGATCCTCAGCATCACATAAAAATAAATAAATAAAATAAAGGTATTATGTCTATCTACAACTAAAAAAATTTTAAAAGAAGAAACACAATGATTAATAAATATATGGAAAAAGTTCAACATCTCTAGCAATTAGAGAAATACTTATTAAAACTGTACTGAGATTCCATTTTACTCATCAGAATGGCAATTATCAAGAATACAAGTAACAAATCTTGTGGAGGATGTGGGGAAAAGAGAACACTCACTCACACACTGTTGGTGGGACTGCAAATCGATGCACCCCCTGGCATATATTAAAATGATTTAAAATCAGCATACTACATCGACACAAACACATCAATGTTTACAGCAGCACAACTCATAATAGCTAAGCTGTGGAACCAATGTAGATGCCCATAAACAAATACATGGATAAAACAATTGTGGTACATATATACAATGGAATATTTCTCATGGATAAAGAACAATGACTTCATGACATTTTCCAGTAAATGGATGGATCTGGAGAATATGCTAAGTGAAATAAGCCAATCCCAAAAGTCAAATGCATTCACTGATATGTGAAAGATAAACTATAATTAAAGGGGGACAGGGGAAGAAGAGAAGTTTGGTAGATTAGACAAACAGGAACAAAAGGAAGGAAGGAGTGATAAGAATAGAAAAAACAGGAGAATAAATATAATCTTCCTATGTACATATATGAAAATATCTAAATGAATCCCACTATTGTTCCTACCCATGGGGTCCTGATTAGTATAAGATATATCCCATGCTCATACGATTTTATCAAGATCAATTCTACTATCATTTATAAATAAAAGAACCAATTTAAAAAGGGAATGAATGTGTATGTACTACTTAAAGAAAAATATATCCACAATAGTTATGTCAACAATATTCAAATGTGGCATATATATTCTGTATTTGAAAGAATTTATGTAGGTACAATATATATTGAAATAAATTCTTATTACACACAAAAAACATGCTGAACATAAATTCCATGGACACACACAAGCACACACCTATGTGTATGTATGTGTGTATATATGTTTTTTGTGCCAGTGATGGTATGGATAGATATAACACTTTGGAAAACATTGTTTTTGATTAATAAATGAGACCATCCAAAAAAAAAAAAAAGAAATTAAATTTTCTAATTTAATTTGGTAGAGGGCAGAAACCCAAGAAATACATAACTGCATTTTTATTGGAAGATTTGCAAATATTATTTTTAGTACATAATTTTATAATTATTAATTAAACCCAGAAACATCTGAGACAAAGAGAAGCCAAGAAAAGCGCCTAAACTATAAAAGATATAAGTGGAGGATTGTAAATTGAACTTCAAATATCTATTTTTCTTCTGTTTATCCGAATAAATAAATTCTATGTATCCTATTACTCCTGACATAAAAGAGAATTTTCTCAAGGGAGAGACTCTCCACTCATACATATCTACAGAAGTTTACGGGAAACCTACATGGTTTTCTAGAGTGTTTATGGTTTTCTAGAGTGTTTCTAGAGTTAATCTTTTTTTTTTCAGAAAAGAATCTTCTCTGAAATTTTCTCCAGAGTCACTAGATGTAGACTAGCATGAAACCTTGGAATACAGATTAATTACTAATTTTCTGAGTTTTCAGAGGCAGTGTTTCAGTTTGGGGCTTTAATCTTATAAAAGCAATGGAGTTTAATTTTTTAAATTTTTAATGCAAGTTTTAGCTAACTGATAGCATTAAAATTGGAGGAATATGCTATTGATGAACTAAAGAAAGAATTTTGACATATATAAACCAATTAAGCAGATATCAATGGGGCTAATATCTACCATAAAATTCATTTCTTTCATGGAGTTAGTTGACAGAGCTTAAATATGATTAATTTAATGGTCTCTTTCTCATCTGAGGTTAGTAATCAGAGGTGCATCCTTCCACTTTTCATGGACCATCAGGTTAAATTCCTGAGTTTAACATTCACGACAGTGAAAAAGTTTATGAGCTCATAATTCACCCCTTTACCTTTTGTGTGTGTGTGTGTGTGTGTGTGTGTGTGTGTGTGTATGTGTTTTGGTTGAGAAAGACATTTTCTAACACAAAACTAGATCTATTTGAGTAATTATCAGTTGTGAACGAAATGTGGATTCAGGAAATTTAAATAATTCAAACAGAGAGGGATGGAAATGGAAGATCATTTTGCTATTTTTTCCCTAGACTTCACATAAACTCTGGGAAGGAATGACATGCAGGAGGGTGATTTTTACTTGAGGGGTGTGCCCTCTTAGCATTACATAACAGATAAAGCTGAAAGTATAGAAGAGGCTCTCATCTGAAAAGGCTTTCTGACAACTTCTTATCTGTTTTCCCCCCAACTATTTAACGTATAAATACGCTACATTAACTCACAAGTGAGCTTTTATTTTAATTCCCTTCTAACTATATAGCGACACCTTATTTTTCAATTAGAGTGGTCTGTTTATCTCCTTTTTAAGTTCTACTTACTCTTATCTAAAACATTACCTTACTTAGACTGCATTGCCCCTGGTTGATTAAATTTTCAGTTAGGAATGAAGTGCCATGATGTAGGAGACATTTCTAAGGGAGCCACTGCAAAGCACATAATTAATTAGGCCTTTGAAGATACACTCTATCTCCAAAAAGCAAGCATGTGCCAAGCACTGTTCCTGAAATCATGAAAACATTGGCCATTTGCTTAAGTAGAAAATTTACAGAGAGGAGAAGTGGTAAAAGAATATCATCTCTGTTTAAAAGCAATTCCCTTTCATTGTGCCATTCGGAAGTGATTTGCCTTTGGTTTATATGCCCAAAAGTTTTATTTTAAATTACTTAAAAGAAATACATTTGCAGAGCTATAAACTTGAAATAGATAAATAATTCCATTGACTAATTCTAGATGGTGAAAGAAATAATCAGACAAGTCAGTCAAATAAAACTCTTTGAATTACCCACAATCACTAATGAATACTTGAGATTCTGGAGTGATCATTACACAGGAGAAAACTTGTAGAGTTTCTTATTCAAAGGGTATATGTTACTGAAAAACAGACTGTAATATAATATAAGAAGAGTATTAGTGCCACTGCTAAAATACAACAAAAAATGAACACTAATGTTGCTTCTTAGGGGAAAAAGAGCTCATGTATTTGGAGAGAATCTTGGATTATAAGATTTTTAAAAATAGGGAATGGGGAAGGCTGTCCTGGAAACATCATTATTATCATAAACCATAACATAGAAACATCAAGAAGTATATGTTTTTAGAAAACTACTGAGAAGTCTCCAGGATTGTGTGTGTGCATTTTTTGTTTTTTTGGTTTTTTTTGTCAATTATAAATAAAGCTGCAATAAACATTTATACTTAGTTTTTTTGTTTGTTTGTTTTTGTTTTGTTTTTTAGATATAAGTCTTCCAAACATCTGGGGAAATGCCAAGGGGCCCTCTTGCTATATTGTCTGGTAAGACTATGTATAGTTTTGCAAGAACCTGCCCAACTGTCTTCCAACATGGTTGAATGATTTTGAATTCCCATTAGCAATGAATGAGACTTTCTGAAGCTTCACTTTGCAAGCAATTTGTTGTCAGTGTTGTCAATTTTGGTCATTTTCTTAGATATATAGTACTTTCTCATTGTTATTTTAATTTAGACTTTCTGATGACCTGTGACATGGAGCATCTTTTGATGTGTTCCTTTACCATCTGTATCTTTGGGTTAGATATCTGCTAAGATTTTTGCCCATTTTAAAAATCATGTCCTTTTCTGTTGTTGAGTTTTAGAAAATCTTTGTATATTATAGGCAACAGTTCTTTATAAAAACATGTATATATCAATTTTATTTTTCCTATTCTGTGGCTTGTGCTTTCATTTTCTTAACAGCATCTTTCATGAAGCAGACATTTTTAATTTTAATAAGACTAGACATCAATTACTAATGGATCATGTTTTGTCATAATGAAAAAAAATCTCCAAACTCATGTCATCTAGATTTTCTCCTAAGTTATCTTCTAGCAGTTTTATAGTTTTACTTTTTACATTTATCATAGAGATTTTTTTTTTCTGAAGAGTGCAGGATCTACATCAAGATGACGAACCTCCTTTTTTTCCTCCTCCTCCTTCTTCTCTTTATTATTATTATTTGTGAGTGTAATTCCACTTGGAAGCAACCAAGAGGTTCCTCAATAGGTAAATCAACAAACAAACTAGGTATATGCAGACAAAGGAACATCATTCATCACTAAATAGAAATTTACTATCAACCATGAAAATGCTTGCATGCAATTTAAATGAATATTGCCAAGTGGAAGAAGCCAGTGTGAAAAGGCTACATATTTTATGATTTGAAAAACATGACATGCTTCAAAAAGCAAAACTTAAAAATAGTAAAAAAGGCCAATGGTTACCAGGCGGTGGGGGAAGGAATGATGAATGAGTGAAGCACAGATGATTTTTAGAACAGGAAAACTACTCTGTATGTAACTGTAACAGTTGACACATGTCATTATACATTTGTCTGAAGTACAGCATCCATGTAAACTATGGTCTTTGGATGATAAAGATGTGTTATTGTGTACTGATAATTTTTAACACCCCTATCACATTGGTGGGGATTTTTATATTGGAGGAGGCTATATAGGCAGGGTAGAGGTTCACAGAAAATCTGAATCCATTCTTCTCAATTTTCCTGTGAAATTAAAATTCTCTAAAATATAGTCTTTCTCTTTTTTTTTTAATTGGTTGGGAAAGGGAAAAGTAGGTCAAGGCCAAATTATCAAGGGCATTATAGCCATGTGTTAAGCTAGTAAACCCTTCTAGGTGCAAACTGAACAAACTAATGAAAATAGCTCTGCTAAATGTGGAATAGAACCCTGGAAGCTTGGAGGTCCTTTATTTTCTAATAATAACATGCTGGTTTCAACTTATTTCCAGATTTAAAGTTTAGATATGTTTATTTTCTGAGGTTTTTATATATCACAGTCTTAGAGACCTGTGTTAAAAGAGCTTTCTCCAGAAAATGGCTCAACTGAGGGACATTTTGAGCCTGAATACATAAATATATACTTTCTCTTTCTGTTTTAACAGCAGCAGAATTTTTTAAACCAAATCTCATATTTTCTTGAATCTGCCAGAAACAGATGTCTTTAAATAAACTCCAAGGAAAAATCATTGTTGCTGGGAAGGGGTAAATGCTTCCTCACAGACATTTTGTCATTACCAACTTTTCAAAGTATGCTGTGAGTGACTCTTATACATGTGGTCCAGTTCCAGAAAACACCTGACACATACATTTTCTTCTTAATTATAACTGATAATACATTGGTTGTGACTGTTCAGGGCCATTAATTACCTCTGTCAATGAAGTGATCTCTTGAAGATATTAGTGTCTTTTGCCTATTCTTTAATTAAAAAATTTTAATCTTTAATGTTTGTGACAGACAAAGCATTACGGCACAGCTTCTAACCACAGTAGCCTCAGAAACAAATTGGGTTGTGAGATTAAACACCAGGAGATAGTTTGGGTTTTTCAAATTTGCATGGCTAATGTAAACAGCCCCAAGATCTCATCAGTGAAAGTTGGAGGGGAACTAGTGGGTGGGCTTTCTTCATCCTGCTGGGAAAAGCTGTGGTTAGCCCTTGAGGAAGTAATACAAAACAAAACAGAAAAGCTGCCTTATAAAAACATAACATGAACAAAGATGGCATGTTTAAGACTTAGTTTATTATTTGATCCATGAATTTCAAGCAGTATAAAAATGACCTGTGTGATAATCACCTTATTATTTTAAATCACAACCTCTGTGATTATAACTGAGGATTTTTCAAATTTCAAAATGAAAAATTGTCATTTTCTTAACTGACATAAAGTTATATTTACATTTAATTACTTTCCTTCTGAAGGCTTTATATCTTTTTCAAGAAATATACATTTATGGAAGAAACAAGATGAACAATCTAGTTTCTATTCCCTGACATTAAAACAGACAGTTAGTCCTTGATATCTTTTTTATAGATATAACATAACTACATCCACTCTTTCCTTTCCATTTTTTTGCGTTTACCACCTGGAGCTTAATATGTATGATCTTACATTTGTGTTTTCACAATAGCTGTAAAAATGACCTCCTTGCCTTTGGATCACCCTATGCTAACTAATCAATGAAGACCATGTCCTTGAAGACTTCTATAGCATCACGTCCCTATGCCCAAGATAGCTCCCAGCACAAGAGATATATTTATTCTTTTATTATTTTTGAGTAGGTGATTCCATGTTGCTACTTCAATTAAAACCATATTCAGCAAAAATCTAAGATGATATTTGTTGTTTCATATTCTCATTTTATTCTAATGGAAAGTCTCTCTGAAATAATTTAAACTAGTATCTTTATTTAAATATAATCAGTGAGAAGTCGGGGATAAAAGTTTACTTATTAATTTTATATAGTATATCCAACTTAATGATGCTGAGTGATGATAATGTGGAGAAAGAACTTAAATATATTGGCTAGATTGCAGTTTCTAAGTGTGCTCCCCTAAGTAGCAGCAGCAGTGTCAAAAGGGCCTTCCTAGAAATACACACTCTTGACCCTTTCTCTAGAACTGCTGAATCAGACTAAAAGAAGGAGGCCAGCATCTGTTTTGTTTTGTTTGTGAGCTGTGTAGGCAATTCTGATATACATTAAGTTTGAGATGTTCTGCTATATGGCAAGATCTAAATGATATTTTAGCTTATTTACTAACATAAATGTTAAGATTAACAGATAGATACAAGCAACTTCAAGATGTCCCCACCAGGGAGATTAAAAAATATGATTCCGTCTCAGTCACAATCTGGAAATTTTCATCTCTGACTAGGAAGATAAGTAAGACCCAAAATATCAAATTGTAATCATTCTTCCTTTAAATTTCTCTGCCCAGTATTTTTGTTATTGTTGTTGTTTTTGTTTGTTGTTTGTTGATTGAACCCAGAGGATACTTTTACCACTGGGTTTCACTAAATTGCTGATGCTGGCTTCAAACTTGGAATCCTGTTGCCTCAGACTTCTGAGTTGCTAGAATAACAGGTGTGTACTGCTTCACCTGGCTGTTTAGTTGTTTGTTAAACTTCGGAAAATAGATAAATTCAAACAAGATGAAAGTAAGAAGAGTAGTATTTTCATTGCTCATGTCACTCATAAATTCTTCATTTATCACATTTTGGAAAAATTCGTTTCACCTTTACCCTTCCATCAATTCTTTCTGCCCTATTCATTGGATCATTGTGAAGCAAACCATGAAAGCATTTAAAAGGTATAAACTATCTTAAGATTAATCATGAATGGTTTCAGAACATGCTACCCAAAATAAGGCATCTAGATATTTCAAAACAAAGCAGGCCTCTCTGAAGCAGGTCACAAAGGAATTCTCTGACCTTCCAATGAAGCAGATTCCCTCCTTGGAGAGATATCATCCTTATACCCAGAGGGAGGGAACTTTCTTATCTTCTAAGAAACACAGGCATAGAAAAGAGTCTGAGGGAACAAGCTTGCCAAGTTTCCTCACTTTGTTACCATTAGAACCTACCCGCCTCAGCCAATCACACCTCTGCACAACAGTTCATCTCTTCATCAAACCCCAGCATAACAATGTACAACTATCCCTGTTTCTTTGGCTTTTCATTTCTGAAGGCCTTCTGTTCATGAAAAAGTGATATGAATTAAGTTTGTGTGTTTTTCTCTTGTTAATTTTATTATATATTTTATTATAAGTCACTAACTTAGCAATATGTAAGGAAGGAATTCTCTCCTAAAATAACTAGAACAAATGATTATATATAGTATAAAAATTTCTAGTATAATATACATTTTTTTTCTCTGAGTAGCAGGAGAATATATGGAAATTCTGCTCTAGTCTTACACACATGTTTTCTTTATTAGTTTTAGAATTCCTCTAAGTGATTTCTCTGTTTCTGTGACCTCATCTGACTGTGTCACAGATCTACTGTGGCTTGGGGCAATTGTCTCTTGGCTTCTGCTTTTGTCATAAAGAGAACTCATTTTATGTGGGTAGCAGGTATTGACCACATTGTTAGGGAGACTTTCATTTTCTTCAAGATTGCTTTCACAATCTCTGTGGCTGTTTATTTATATTTATACTCTTCATCGTCATTCTATATGACTCATTAAGTGCTAGGCACTGTTCCAAGCTCTCACAATGTAGGAACTTAGTTATTTCTCACCATAAGTAATTACCATTATTACAGTAAGTGATAGAGTAACATACTTATTCCCCAAAACCCTTTGATGTAGATTTTATTGTTTTTAATTGATTTATTTTGGGGAGAGATATATGTTGAAGCATATTGAAGTTACATAAATTTACCCAAGGCCACACAGAAGTAGAGCTAGACTATGTTACATTTTTAAAATCTCATTCCTGGCAGTGACACAGCAATGTTGTCACAGTTAACCATAGCATTTGTGTTGGCACCTCTGCTCAAGCAGCATTTATTTATTGCCATGTAAGAACTTCTCAATGGACTTTTAATGTCCTCTGAAAAGCTCATGCTATAGACCACACATGGATTTTTCAAGGTAAAATGACTAGATTATGAAAGCTGTCACCATAGCAGAGAAATAATCCACTGGATGAATTAAGGATTTGAGTGGTAACTGTAAATAGGTGGTGTGTGACAGGAGAAAGTAGGTTATTCCAGGCATGACCTGGACTCTATCTGTCCATGGATATTTTTCTCTGTGCTTGCTGCCTACCATGAACTCAAAGCTTTCCTCGACCATGTCCTTCCACCATGATATTCTGCCTCACCTCAGACCCAGACCAGTGGAGTTGGCTAACCACGGACTGAGACCACTGAAACTGGCTTCAAAATATTTTTTTCCTCCTCCAAGTTGTTCTTGTTAAGGTAGTTCTGGTCATACCAACAAAAGCTGATTAACACAGTATGCATCATTGTCATCTATTAAACTCATGGAAATATACATTCCGATTCAGTTTAGCTCCACATTCTGCCACTGGTATCCATGGTCACTACAAGTTTGGTATCGTAAAACTACTTCAACTTCCATTATGCTACAATTTCAGCATCAGTTTTTATTTCAATCTCTTTGCTAGTTTTAAATTTCATTTTGAGGACCTCTTATGTGTGGCTCCATTATTTGAGAGTCATCATTTTGTTTTGTGAATTTAATCATTTTCCATATAGTCTTGTATTCAACAATGTAACAAGTTGTTGAGCTAAGAATTGGGTGTAATTCTTAGCTAGAGAAAATGTTACTTATCAGTTGGCTTTTGATCTGGGTCTTACAGGACTTTTATTAAGTTTTCAAGGTAAAGTTTTGAAAAAAAAGTATATAGGTAAACACAGTAGAGGTAAAGTCATATAGGCAAATGGTATCTTGGTATATATAGAAAGTTATGGTAGTTTTTGGACAGCAGTAGGGAAAAAGTACTGGACTAAATTACTTCAAATCAGAGTAGGATCTAGACCAGTGGTATTTACATTTCCTGTATTAATACTTACTTATTTGTGTATTTATTCCTGTCTTTCTTTTCTTTCCTTTCTTTCCTTTTTCTTTTCGTTCTCTTTCTAGATAGCAAATCTCTCCCATCACCGTGTCTAGAGAAGCAGTGAAGTACAGTTAAAAGCATTGGGCTCAAAATTATGATAGATTTGATTGTACTATTTGCATTTAGGTCATTGAGAACTGTGACTTTGAGTAATTTTTAACTTTGCATTATGAGGAAATTCATATCACCTCACATTAATAAATCCCAGTGTTTTCATCCCTAGTGCCTGAAACAACTTTAATTTTGACAAATCTGGGCAAATAAAGGGAACAAACACAAACAAGTACATAGCACAAATTATTAGGTGAGTTTTGTACAGTTTCTGCTTTTTACTTAATATTATTTTAGTTTATATTTTAGCCTATTGCCAGTATAAAAGATTATTATGAAAACACAATAACATTTTTAATACAATATAAACAGACTTGGATAACACAATAAATAACAAAATCTTCATATTATTTTGTAGAGTCTAAGACAGTTCTAATATGCCTCTATTTCCTACATACAATTAGCATAAATTTTCTATTGAAGAAAGGAATGTGGGTAGCTTGCAATGCAAAGTTTTTAGCACAAGCTATGTCAAAATTATCTGCTACCCTAAGTGGTAGCAGGTAACAGTGGTCTTAGAAACCCTATTACAAAATGCACTTTAAAAATGAGCACCCATCCAAAGTACATGTATGAAGACAGGAATTGGTATGAATATACTACATATACAACCAGATATATGAAAAATTGTGCTCTATAGATGTAATAAGAATTGTAATGCATTCTGCTGTCATATATACATTTTAAAAATATATTAAAAACACATAAAAATGAGCACCCCTGTACTGTCCTTGAAAGAAAAGTTTAAATAGCATTTCAACAGAAGGAACTGGAAAAAGATAAAGATTTTAGCAAGTGTTACAGTCCTTAAAATGTGTATCACATAATAGGAGATGAGACCACAGCAGGAGCAAGAAGTATCAAACCCATCTAAGCTAATTATAATGACACACTTAATATAATGCTTTACACTTATTGAGTGAAATCTTATATTTTGTGCTTTTGTTGAATTTTTAATTTGATTACCTTTTGTTCTCTCTTGGGTAAAATCTCATTGAAGGTATGAAGTGGTAGATTTCCTTTTTCATCTTATTTGACAGATAACAATTTATTAATTAATGAAACAAGCTTTCAAGGCAAGACAGTTATATCAATTGAAATGTTTGTTCATAATGTGATGAATAGCTGAAATAGCTAAATTATTTATCTAAGAGCATTTATGCATATTTAATATACACATCACTAATATATGCCAGGTTATGGCATAATACCCACTCTAAAAAAAGTGATACATTATTTTTGTTAGTATTTTAATTCTCTACATAATGATATAGTGTTTAGAGTCAACTTAAAATTAAATTAAATGTATCTCACTTAGACTCTTCTGACTTTTATTGGCATGTAATGTTTGAGAGCACAACATAGCAAGTTATGATATGCTACAATAGGATTGTAAAATATATCCTGAAGGAGCAGTTTATATTGGAAGATGCTAAACCATATACTACAAACCTGTGCATACTTACACAATTAAAAATAATTTCCTGAGACTATAGTCTTCAATTGGCAATATTTTAAAATATTTAATATTGTCATAAGCAAATTATGTGTCTAAATATTTTAGTTTCTTATTTATCTATTTTATTAAAAAATAATGCAATATTTAAGAGAAAATATAACATCAAAAAATCAATATGAGTTTATCTCAGAGTTCATTCAACAGGTTCATTGCCAATAGTATTTGTAAGGTTAAAACAATTTAAATAAGAACAATAAGAAAATTTAATTTCAATGTTATAGTTTATATTTATGTGTTTTTGTGAATTACTGTGGAATGAAGTCAATAATAAAATGTGACTTGGACTATAATTTTTACAAAATCAATTCGGTTGGTCTTTCTATTCTTAATATTTTTTTAACTATTTAGATTTATTTATTGTCTGTTTCTATAGCTGCAAAGACAAAACGATCCTCTAGTTATCAAATGATGAGAAGTGTGGCTATACTTTATTGATAAAGGTACTTTCAGTTCAGCAACCAACATTGAAACCTAAGGAGAATACTTTTATCAGGTATTGATAAAAGTATTCTTAGAGAACTGATCTGTGCCTTAACCCTTGTTTTTTCCTGCCTTCTAGCACTCATAAGTGTGAGGATGTCAACTTAAACTAATCTTTGTTGAGGATCTGATTTATACATTTACAGATACCCTTTAAATATTTGTTTTAATAGGTTTTGATTTTTCAAAGGCTATTAATAAAACTCACGGAATTGAAGAAGATTTTAAGTAAATACCTACTCTGAGTTTGCAGATATAATGGATATTCTTTATCCTTAGTAGAAATATCAAAATTTATTAAGATGAAGGAATCTACAAATAAAAGCCTCAAATAAAATACTTGTAAAATACACATATTCACAAAATACTAATCATTGCACTCTACATCTTTATGTATAGTGAGGAATTCCTTAAATTTCTGAAAATCTGTCTTAGCTTTAGGCAGTGGTGGAGCCTTGTGTATTTTACTTTCTAGGTGACATAACTTGCTACCATCAGCTTTGAATAACAAAATACACATTACTGAAAAGAGTAATGCCCCTATATAAAATTTATTTTGAAAAATTCTTTATCATTTTGAGGGATCCTCAGAAGATGGTGGAAAAGAGAAGTTGCTTCCTTGTTGGCTCCCTGGCATGAAAACAAGAAAAGTAGATAGGCAGCTTTTCAACAAGGTGGGTTAATTAACAAGAATTAGGGAAAACTTAACTGGAATTTAATACTGGACACTCAAAACAGATTGGAGACTCAGGAGATTAAATAAAATAAAATAAATAAAAATTTTCCAGCCCCAGAGCTGTGGAAGCCGCTACAGACATAAGCTAAAATGGTCCCTCAGTGAACACAGTAAAGTAATAAAGGAATTGAAGGAACCCCCATTTTGAGAAGATTGAAACTTGGGGGACTGAGAATTTAGAGATCAGCCTGAATAAAGAGTAATGTGCACTGCACAATATACTTGTATGGGAAAAATGTCACCATCCCTCCTGGTAGCATGCAGAAGATAACAGAAGGAAACATTTTGTAGCTTCACCATGGGTGCTGGTAGCTGGAGGAGCTGATTTATGGCAGATGTAAGTAAAACAAGCCAGGAAAATGTATGCTGCATGAAAAGAAAGTGTGCCTAAGTGACCAGGAGAAAATCAAGTATGCAAAGAGGTTTATACAGGGGAATACTGGTCATGGAAATCTACCTGGCTTCCCTCCTCCCCTTCCAATCCAGCTGCTTTTAGGACCAGCTTGGGAGAGAAGGGTCTGGCCAGGAATTTGAAAAGGCAGGGGATGAAAACATTGAATTTGGAGACTGAGTCAGTCCAGGAATCATCAGGTCTTCAGGTGATGTAATGGGCTACTATCAGGCTCCTGCACCACATGAGTGGAATCCAAAGGAGATTCCTTGGGTACAGTCTTCCAGTGCAGGTGGGAAATTGCTAGACCCTGCAGGTGAACTGACTTAAATCTCCAGACTAATTAATGTTCAGCAAAGAGCCTGGAGCCTATCTAAGCTTAAACCCATCACCAGGAGTTCCACTTTCAAGATTAACCCTCTAATCCTAGCAACCCCATCCAAGGAGTAAGCATCAAACTCCCAGCAAGCCTACCTTACTGCTGTGAAGGGAAGCTGAGAAACTTTTGAATTCCATCAGAAACAATTGATCAATTTTTTCATTGAGATTTCTCTCTCTCTCTCTCTCTCTCACACACACACACACACACACTTTTAGATGTTTTTTTTTTATCAGGGATGACGATCAGTGTCTCCTTGGGGGGTTCATCTTTTGGCCCAGGAGAATCTAAGCCACCCTAAAAGTTAAATTTCAAATAATTAGTGAATAACAAAACACAAATATTCAGAAATATATTTACAAAATGCTAAACCCTTATAGATCTAGTCCACATGAGCTCTGGAAACTAGACAAAGAAAAGATGGCTTCAGTGGTATATTTGCAGCAGGGAGGGGTACATCAAAGGCAGGGATAAGGTTTCAAAGGCAGAGTCTTGCTTCCTGATATCTTGCAGTCACACATTGATTGACATCGTGGCAGGTCAAACCCATCCAGGTGCTATGTGGGCCATGGCAGAGAAGGATAAAAATTCATACTGTCCCTGGACAATTGACCAGAGAAAATGTTCACTGGTCATTCCCAGACACTAAATGTCTCTATCCAATGGGCTTCCATGCACAGGGACCCACGTGTAACCCATGGGTGGCTAGTGACAATTTTTGAAAGCAATCATTTTTCAATGAGCATGTTAATGAGGACTGGGATTTCTGAATAGCATATTTCAGTTTTGTATTCTTTAATTTTTACTCCCCCCGACTATTTTTAACTTTTTTAAAAAACTTAATTTATATGTATATTTTTCTCTCACTTGTTTCCCTTGATTTTCTTTCTCCCTTTTCTCCTGCTAACAGGCAACAACTATTATTCCCTCCTTCATACTTCCTGATTTTTTTTTCTTCTATCTTCACCTTCCTCATAAATCACATCAAACATCACTTCTGTTCTCTATTTGTCCACCATTTGAAATTTTAAACTATTTTTACAAACTTACTGTTTTTATTATAAGCAATAACTGGACAGATAATTTTTGTTTATTGTTACAAAACAGTAGATGTCATAGTAGGAGATTTTTGGTTTAAGGATATATATTGTTTGCATTGGTTGCTGTTATTTTTTGTCTTCCCCTTAAAGGTAAGTTACTAGAAACCTTCAAGATCACTATAAGTCTACAGGTTGAAACTGTACTGCCTAAGATCTACACTGAGAGATGGGTAGACACAAAAACAACATTAAAAAAAAAACACAGGGAAAAATTGTTCACAACAAACCAATGTGCTTCAATTATAGAATCCATTAAAACTACAGTGAAAGAAAAGAAGGAGTTTATAATGTACATATTTAAACTGATTTGTGAAGTAAAGGACAATATAAGGAGTGAAATCAGAGAAAAAATTCAGGAGGTGAAAGATTACTTAAATAAAGTGGTAAAGATACAAAAAAATCAGAAAACTATGAAATAAAGGAATAAATAAACCAATTAAATGGAAAACATCACCAACAGACTAAACCACTTGGAAGACAGAACTTCAGACTACAAATATAATCCTAAAAATAAAGATGACCATGGAGAATAGATTTTAAGAGAACATGAAGAGAATTTCCTAGAAATATGCATAACATGAAAAGGCCAAATTTATGGGGCTGGGGCTGGGGCTGGGGCTGGGGCTGGGGCTCAGTGGTAGTACACTTGCCTGGTATGTGTGAGGCACTGGGTTTGATTCTCAGCACCACATATAAATAAATAAAAGTAAAGATCTATCAACAACTAAAAAATATTTTTAAAAAAGAAAGAAAAAGCCAAATTTAAGATCTATCAGGCTAGATTATGGTGCAGATACAGAAAAAAAAAAAAAAAAGGAATGCACAATCCTTTCAAAGAAATAATTTCAGAAAATTTCCCAAACCTAAAGACTGAAATGGAAAATCAAAGAGAGGAGGCATACAGGACTCCAAATGTACAAAATTACAACAGATCCACAGTAAGGCACATTATTATGAAAATGCCTAATATACAGAATTAGGATAGAATTTTAAAGGCTTCCAGGAAAACTGTCAGATTACATTTAGAGGAAACCAAATCAGATCTCAGCTGATTATTCAATTGAGACCCACATAGTTAGGAGGTCATGAAATAATGTATACCAAGCTCAGAAAGAAAATGGTAATGCAAATAAAAAACTACTCTAAAATTTCATCTCACTCCAGTCAGAGTGACAGCTATTAAGAATAAAAACAACAGTAAGTGTTGGTGAAGATGTTGGGGAAGAGGCACACTCATACATTGCTGGTGAGACTGCAAATGGGTATAACCAATATGGAAAGCAGCATGGAGATTCCTTGGAAAACTTGGAATGAAACCATCATTTGACCCAGCTATCCCATTCCTCAGTTTTTATCCAAAGGAGTTAAAAACAGCATACTACAGGGACATAATCACATCAATGTTTATAACAGAACAATTCACAATAGCTAAATTGTGGAACTACCCTACATGCCCTTCAGTAGATGAACGGATGAAGAAACTGTGGTATATATATACTATGGAATATTACTCAGCATTAAAAGAGCATAAAATTATGACATTTGCATGTAAATAGATGGAGTTGGAGTAAATTATGCTAAGTAAAGTAAGTCAATCCTTAAAAAAAAAAAAAAAAGGCTGAATGTTTCTTCTGATTTGTGGATGCTGATCCATAATGGGGCTGGGGAAGGAGCATAGGAGGATTGGAGAAACTTTAGATAGGGCAAAGGAGAGGGAGGGAAATGGAAGGGGCATAGGAGTAGGAAAGATGGTAGAATAACATGGACATCATTACCCTAAGTGCATGTGTTGCCCATGTCCTGTATGGGCAATGGAATTTGGGGTTCTTCTGTGTGAAGTAGGTTGGCTGCACAATAAAAATAAGTAAAGAAGGAGGCAAAAAACTACATGACACAGAAAGTAATTTTAGAAAGTGAGGGCAGGACAACTCTTCAACCTTCGGGGATGAGTTACACACTGGAAAGCGAGTGTGAGAGCACTCACTTTATTGTGATTTATTTATATGAGGGAACTTCAAAGGCTTTCTACAGAATTTTTTTTTTTTTTTTTGCCAAATAAGGTAGGAGGTGGGCTGTCCAGTTCCCAATGAGTCACCAATTTCAGAGCTAAGAGCAGTCTTCCTAGTCCAGCAAAGACTGAAGTCACATGCATTGTGTAATCTATTAAGTGGGAGGGGACACAAAATAGCATGCAATGCTAAACCAAAATCTCCTTGCCTCAAGGCCAAGTGAAGATGCTGAATAGCTCAGAGGTGGCTTCTCACATACATGAATAGTGTGACTCTAATTTTTGAACAACCAGAGACATGAAAAATTGTGCTCTATATGTGTAGTATGAATTAAAATGCATTCTGCTGTCATGTGTAACAAATTAGAGTAAATAAAGAAAGAAAGAAAAAAAAAAGAAAATGATTACCAATCAAGAATTCTATGCCCAGCAAAACTAAACTTTAGATTTAAAGATGAAATAAAAACATTCCATGATAAACAACAGTTAAAAAAAATCACAACCAGAAAACCTGCACTACAGAACGTTCTCAGCAAAATATTTCATGAAGATAAAATGAAAAAAAAAAAGTTAAAACCAGCAGAGACAGAAAATACACTAAAGGAATAGTAAATCAAAGGATAACTAATAAAAATTAAAAAGCAGAAATTAACCAAGGTAACTAGGAATACAATATGTTGTAATAATAACCTACAATGTAAATGGCTTTAATTCATCAATCAAAGGACATAAACTGGCACATTGGATTAAATAAATAAATTAAATAAATACTGAACAATATGCTATTTCGAGCATACTCATCCCATAGACAAAGGCCTACACATACTGAAGGTGAAAGAATGGGAAAAAGCAAACTCAAATGGGTCACAAAAATAAGCAGAGGTTTCTATCCTCCTATCAGATAAAGTGGAATTCAAGCCAAAGTTAATCAGAAGGAACAAAGAAGGGCATTTTATACTACATTAAGGAATTATACATCAACAAGATATAACAGACATAAATATTTATGCCCCAAACAATGGAGCATCCACATACCTCAAGCCCTTCTCAATTTCAAGGATCAAATAGATCACAACACGATAATACTGTGTTACTTTAACACATTTCTCTCACCACTGAATAGATCCTCCAAACAAAAATTAAATAAAGAAACTATAGAACTAATAATACAATAAATAATATAGACTTAACAGACATATATAAAATACTTCATCCATCAATGATAAAATACACTTTCTTCTCAGGAGCACATGCATCCTTCTCTAAACTAGATCATACCTTAGGCCATAAAGCAACTATGCAACTATCAGCAAATACAAAAAAAAAAAAAAAAAAAAAGACACAATACCTTGCATTTTATCTGATCAAAATGAAATGAAATTAGAAATCAATGACAAAATAAAAAATAGAAGTTATTCTAACACGTGGGGACTAAATAATATGCTATTGAATGACCAATGGAAAACAAAATAAATCAGGGAGAAAAATAAAAATTACTTAGAAGTAAATGAGAATAGTAACACAATGTATCAAAATCGCTGGGACACTGTGAAGGTAGTTCTATAAGGGAAGTTGCATTGAGCTTATTTATTAAAAGAATAGAAAGTAGCCAAATAAAAAACCTAATATTACATCTCAAAAATCTAGACTAAGAAGGACAAATAAACATCAAAACCATAAGACAGAAAATAATTAAAATCAGAGCTAAAAATCAATGAAGTTGAAACAAAAGAAACAAAAAAATTGACAAAACCACATATTTAAAAATAAATAGATAATTGATAAACCCTTAGCCACACTAATGAAGAGAAAGAGAAAATAAATAACTAAAATTCATGATGAAAAAGGAAATATCAAAATGGACACTACTGAAATACAAATGATAATCAGAAACTATTTTGGAAATTTATACTTCAATAAAAGAGAAAATCTGAAAGACATAGACAAATTTTAGAGACATATATCCTACCCAAACTGAACCAGGAGTACATACACAATTTAAACAGATCAATTTCAAGCAGTGACATAGAAGATGCCATCAAAAGCCTACCAACCAAGAAAAGCCAGGACTAGATGGAATCTCAGCAGAGTTTTACAAAACCTTCAAAGAAGAACTAATACCAATACTCTTTAAAGTATTCCATGAAATAGAAAGGGAGGGAACCATTCCAAACTTATTCTATTGAAGCAGCTATCATCCTGATACAAAAACAAGACAAAGACACATCAAGGAAAGAAAACTTCAGACCAAAATCCCTGATGAACATAGATGTAAAATTTTTCAATAAAATTCTGGCAAATCACATACAAAAACACATTAAAAAGATAGTGTACCACGATCATTCGGGGTTCCTCCCAGGGAGGCAAGAATGGTTCAACATTTTGAAATCAAAAAAAAATAATTAATCACAAGAATCATATGATTATCTGAATAGATGCAGAAAAAAATTGACAGAATACATCATTCATTCATGTTCAAAACACCAGAGAAACTAGGGAGAATAGGAAAATACTTCAATATTTTAAAAGCTATCTATGCTAAACCCAAGGTCAACATCATTCTAAATAGATAAAAAAATTGAAAGCATTGCCTCTAAAAACTGGAACAAGACAAGGATGCCCTCGTTCACCACTTTTATTCAACATCATCCTTAAAACACTATGCAAAGCAATGAGACAGAAGAAAAAAGTTAATGGGATATGAATAGGAAAAGAAGAACCCAAACTATCACTATTTGCCAATGTTGTGATTCTATATTTAGAAGACCCCCAAAATTCCATCAGCAAACTTCTAGAACTAATAAATGAATTCACCAAAGTAGCAGGATATAAAATTAACACACATAAATCAAATGCATTTCAACATATCAGTGGTGAGTCTACTGAAAATAAAGACTTCTACTCCATTCATAATAGCCCTAAAAACAAACAAACAAAACATTTGAGAATCAACCTAACAAAATAGGTGAAAGACCTCTATAATGAAAATACATAACACTAAAAAATAAATTGAAAAACACTTTAGAAATGGAAATATCTCCCATGCTTTTGGATACACAGAATTAATATTATCAAAACAATCATACTACAAAAAGTGCTGTATAGATTTAATGAAATTTTTATTAAAATACCAATGACATTATTTATAGAAACAGAAAAATCAGTCATGAAACTCATTTGGAAAAATAAGAGATGCAGAATAGCCAAAACAATTTTGCTTTGTAAGAAAAGTGAAGCAGGAGACAGCACAATATCAGATATTAAATCACACTACAGAGCTATAGTAACAAAAACATGGTGTTGGCACCAAAACAGACATGTAGACCAATGGTACAGAATAGAAGACATAGAGGCAAACCCACATAAATAGTTATCTCATACTAGACAAAGGCACTATAAATACACATTAAAGAAAAGATAGCCTCTTCAACAAATGGTGCTGGGAAAACTGGAAATCTGTATGTAACAAAATGAAATTAGATCCCTGTCTCTCACCTTGCACAAAACTCATCAAAGTGGATCAAGGACTTTGACATTAGAACAGAGACCCTGAGCCTAATAGAAGTAAAATTAGGCCCATATTTACATCATGTTGACTTAGGAACTGACTTCCTTAACAAGACTCCTAAAGCATAAAATGTAAAATCAATAATCAATAAATGAGATGAATTCAAACTAAAAGAATTCTTCGCAGCAAAGGAAACAATCAAGAACATAAAGAGCCTACAAAATGGGAAAAAAAAATCTTTGCCTCCTGCACCTCAGATACAGCATCAATCTCCAGGATATATAAAGAACTCAGTAAAAGCGAGGCACTAAGCAACTAACTCAGTGAGACCCTGACTCTCAATAAAATACAAAATAGGGCTGGGGATGAGTCTCAGTGTTTAGTGTTACTGAGCTCAATTGCTGGTATCCCCCCTTAAAAGAAACAACAACAACAACAACAACAAAAACCTACATTGAGATTTCATCTCATTCCAGTCAGAATGGCGATTATCAGGAATACAAGAAATAATGAATATTGCCAAGAATGTGGGAAAAAAGGTACGTGCATACATTGCTGGTGTGGCTGGAAATTGGTACAATCGCTCTGGAAAGCAGTATGAAGATTCCTCAGCAATCTGTATACGGGGTAAAAATGGGAGTTCATAACCCACTTGAATCAATCTGTGAAATATGGTATATTAAGAACTATGTAATATTCTGAACAACCAACAATAAAATAATAAAAAAAAAAAGATTCCTTAGAAAACTTGAAATGGAACCACTATTTGACCCAGTTATCCCACTCCTTGGTTTACACCCAAAGGACTTAAAATCAGCATACTATAGTGATGCAGCCACATCAATATTTATAGCAGCTCAATTCGCATTAGCTAAACTATGAAACCAACCTAAGTGCCCTTCAACAGATGAATAAAGAAAAATATGTTATATATGTATACACAATGTAATATTACTCCGCCAAAAAGAAAAAAAAAATATCATGGCTTTTGCTGATAAATGGATGGAACTGAAGACTATCATGCTAAATGAAATAAGCCAATCCCCCCGCCAAAACAAACAAACAAAAAAAAAAAAACACAAAGACTGAATGTTTTTTGCTGATGTATAGATGCTAACCCACAAAAAGGGGCTGATTAGGGAAGAATAGAAATAATTTGGATTAAACAAAGGAGAATGAAGAGAAAGGAGGGGGAACTGGATTAAGAAGGATAGTAGAATGAATCAGACATTACTATCCTATATGGATATGTAATTACACTACCAATGTAATTCCACATCATATACAGCCAGAAAATGATAAATTATGATCCATATGAATAATGTGTCAAAATACATTGTACTCTCACGATTAACTAATAATAATGATAAAGTGTTTTTCTATCCAAGAACATGATGTCTTACTATTAAAAATATATATCATTTTGGCTTGAATTTCTCCCTGTGAATTATTTATCATATTGGAATTTTAAGAGTTTCATTCAATGACCACTTTGCCAGATGAAAATGAGAACAGTTGATTGTCATAGGGATTTTTGTTCTATGTAATTTCAAACAAGAAATATTAAAGAGCTGGATGTAAAATATTCTTGATAGAATGGGTACAATATTTGTTTGTCAGAATTAGAAAATAATCTCTCTCTCCCAAGTGACAAAAATAGTGCTTCTAAGATTATGTAGTTGTATACAGTTTTTACTGACATCACATAATAACATATAGAACAAATATCAATTGAAGTTTCATTTCTAGGATACAGTAATCTTGGGGACAGAAGTTTGAACTGCATAGAGAAAGTGGACATCAGGAATAGTTTTATCCCACCCCCTGCAGCCCCGGTAAAGAAGCTGATGAGAAGTAGTAGTTAAGAAAAGTTAATATAGGAAGTACAGAAGAATTTAGGCTTGTATTTTATAATAGGAATTCAGTGTTTTAAAATTTTTCACATGAAATTCAAATACTGATCAGACAACATTCCACTTCCTTCCCACTGGTTGCTTTGTTGTCAGTACTCCTGAAGTTCAGTTATCAAAAAGAACACTCCTTTTTTCCTGATTATCACATCATAGTCACTAGGAGCTGACATGGTAGGGCTGGTTATCCATTTGAAGAGCTTTCCCCCAGCTGGGTTCTTTGCAATTTAATTGTAAAGGTAGGGAAGCAATTAGAAAATAGTTGTTCCAACACCAGAGAGATATTCTGGAGCAAGCTGTGCTGTCGAAAAACATTTCCCATGCACAGCAATTAAAAAACGATTGGGAGCCTATTTCCAGTAAGTCACTGAAGAGACACTTTAAAGGTGGGTAGAATGTGGCTTAACTGTGTCACAGGGAAGCTACAGCTGCAGGACGTGGAAATCAAAGAGGAAAAAAAGCACATCCATGTTACTTCTAGGTAACAATACCCACAATTTATCTGGGTTTATTGATTCATTGCTTTTGTTGAGAAAACAAAACCAATGTTACTTTGTGTCTTATTTATTTATCTATTTTGCACCAGGGATTGAACCCAGAGGTGCTTAAGGAGAAAAGCACATCCCCACCTCTTTTATTTTGTATTTCAAAACAGGACCTCACTAAGTTGCTGAGGCTGGCCTCGAACTCAAAATCATCCTGCCTCAGCCTCCTCAGCTGCTGGGATTACAGGTGTAAGACACCACACAGGGATACTTTGTTACTTATTTACTTATCCCCATCCCCTGATGAACTTTTCAATTCACTTGATAATATTTATGTCCTTCCAAATCATAGTGTGATTGAACTAATTGATGAGGAAAGAATAGTGAATTCTGGTGCTTTGAATGTTATTAGAGGGTTTGCAATTTTCTATATACCACATCTATTACAAATGAATGCAGTTCTTATACTAATGATGTTGAATCATACTAATTTTGTAGGGCATTGTTCTAAATAAGTAGAAAATCTACAACATAGGTAAACTTAAAGAGAAGAGTTTTATTTATTTTAAATATTAATACTAAATATAAATATTAAATCATTTATAGAAGCATGAAGGAGATGCAAAATTTTAGTTTGGGTTGTGTTCCTGAAACAAAGGACTTCAAAATGTAAGTCATGTTAGATAATAGGCATTTCTTTTCCCTCATGTAACAATTGGTATTCCTGATTGTCAGACAGCTTCGATCAGCGGGCTTTTTCAGGGTTACAGATTCTTTCCACAGGTTTTCTATTCCTTGAGACTTGAAAGTCTTATACTAGGAGAAAGAAGAAAGATGAAATGAAGATACATATTTCATAAAGGCATCATGACTACTCACAAACTCCTGTGAAACTTGTCATAGGACTCAGTTGAAGGTAATGTGCAGTGTTGGTGTTAGTAAGTGTCCCTAGTTGGTGCCAGACTCCTACTTAGAACTTCACACTACAGAGGGTAGAGCATAAATATGGGTGGACCACGGAGCTCCAAAAATCTTTATTCTTGCCAGTTCAACCTGGTAGTAAAGCAAATAGACTGAATAAGAAATATATGATCATAAACTTCTGAGATATGGGAGACTGAGCAACTTGATCATTTTATAATAAATTATATGACAAGTGAAACCAAAAATTAACTTTTATTTTTATTTTCAATATCTCCTTGACAAGATCCCACCAAAAAAAAAAAAAAAGAATAACAGCAAACACATTAAACTGCAAGTAACATGATAAGTTAGAAAGCTTATTGGCTCATAAAATCTGTTCTAGCACCAATTTTGCAATCTATGTGTGTGACTTTGGGCTCATCACTATGTATTTCTTCCTGTACTGTTATATCTAATATATGCAAAGGGTTTAAGTTGTTCAAATATCCACACACTGACACCTTTTTGAGAGTTTTCATTTTAGAATTTAGAAAAATGATTTTTTATAGATATAAAAGTGTCATTGAGCCTTTCATTGTAAAAGATCCTGCAAGATTCATACACAATAAATCTGGGGTTTATTATTTATTATGTGCCATTGTTTCAAATGTTTTATTTATATTTATTTATATTTACCTATACTTCTCACCAACCCTATCATGTACTTATACACATATTTATGTTTGATATAGGCATTTCTTTTCTTTTCTTTTCCTTTTTTTTTTTTTTTTTGAAGAATTGCCTCAGGATCTTTGATTTATTTATTTGCATGCTGAGAATGGAACACAGGGCCTCATACATGCTAAGCAAACACTCTACCACTGAGCTGCATTCCCAGACTGATGTATATGCATTTTGATATGCACAGTCATACATACCTAATCTATGCCGAGAGTTTAGATACTGTATTCTATTCCCTGAAAAAGAAAATAGATAAATTGTGACTATGTTCTAACATGTCAAGACAATTTTAGTCACATGAAATATCTTTAGAAACAAAAATCACATGACAATTTGCCAAATATAAAATCATAATGACAGCAGACCAATAATGTTGCGTTTAGAAGAGAACATAAATTTATTTTACATAGAATAGGTAGTTAGAAAAAAATGAAGGCAGGGTAAATTTTATGACAAAATGAAAACATAGCAAATATATATATATAACAAATTTTACAAATTGTCAGATTGGAAAATATGCAAGCAATGTGATAACTAGAGTATCTAAAACTATTGAGAGATACCTTGAGTAAAAATAGTATATGTCCATTCAACTCTAAGTTATAGACATAGATTTTGACATAGGTCAAATTTATTTTCCCACAGGCTGTAAAAAAAAACTGTATCTATATAAATGTCAAAATGATATCAAATTTAATTTTAGGGATTTATTAGAAATATTTTTCTTTCATGCATTATGAAATTCTTCCATTTAGTACTTATCCAAATATACTCCCAAAACATAATAAATGTTCAAGTCCTTGAGTGTGCAAAACTATAATAAAGTAAATCCCAAACCTTAGTCATGAGAAAAATATCTCTAATGCATGGTAAAAAAGTAAAAACTGGCATAGGTAGCTGTGAGATATATTTTCATCTGAAACGAAAGATGTTTTACTGTTGTTTTATTTTTATTTCACTGTAGGAATGAGAGGAAGATATGTGGAAAGATAGGTCTTTTGTCCTGGGTCTTGATGATAGTACCCAGGTAATTGAGAAGGGTTTTCTACCAAGAGAAGTTCTGAATCATAAAGTGACAGATCTCCTGGGAAACATGAGGCATTCTGTTCTGTGCTTATTGGGTTCAAAGTAGCAGTGGAGAATCCAGGAGATGATGCAATCGAGTAATTGGAATTAAGAACTGAAAGCTCCTCAGGCAGGTTTTAGTTCACCATTTGAAAGTTATTTGCATGATAGACAAAAAAGTTCTGCAAGTGAAGAGATCTTTCCAAAAAGAAATATATAAAGGTGTTATGCAGGTATTCAAAGAAGCACAGGCAGTGAATGGCAATATGAATGGTAGAAAACAAGGCTAATAAACTTCTTTAGACCATCATTCAGGAAGGCAGCTGACTTACCTGGAGGTGATCATCAATAATGTCAGATTTCACCCACTCTAAAAGGCTCTCTATAGTAGGCATTATGAAGGCAAGAAAGATTTGTTAGAATAACTGAGTGAGTAATTTTAAAGGAGAAAAACCAACATGCACATACATTCAACCTAAATTTAGAGCCCAGGTGTTTATGTACATAAATAATAGATCATAATAATAATGATTTTGATTTTAATCATCAATATTTTACTCATGATTATAATGCTGAAATCTTTTAGGAATTTTAATAAGGATGCTTTCTTCTGAGTTCTTAAAATTGTTTCTGGTAATGAGGTTATGATAGAGTACTTGCCTAGCATGTGCAAGGCTCTGGATTTGATCCCAAGAAAAATATGCATGTACACATACACACACAATTCTATAGATATTTTCCAGTATTTTTGTCCTAAACTCCTCTATTCTATTTTAGGAAAAACAAAACATTATCAGACTGTGAGCTTATTTATGCTAACTAATGGGTAGTCTCCCTAAGATATTTTTATTTATGCCAGTATTGTCTACTTAATATAATCTGCTAGTTATTTAATACCAATGATTACTTTCTGCTTCTTTTTCTGTCCCCTGGAGCACCATGCTGTACTTTCTTTTCACCTTGTCTGCATTTCCTCTTTATACATGAACTGGGTGATATGCCTCACATTTTTCTTTGGTATGTTTCTTTGCCTTTTTACTTTTTATTCTTCAAAGAAAAAAAAACAGTTACACTACCATTGGCATGTAAATTTTTTAAAAAAGAAGAATATAATGAAGATATCATATATTTTTTTGTTAGACTTGTGTTTCTCCCTCAGCACAGTTTTCATTTATATAATCATTTAATATCAACTATATTGTGGACTGATCCTAATGTTAAAAACCAGAATCATGAATAATTCCTCAAAAAAAGTGAGTAAAAACTAGAGAATGTAGGAGTGCAGTGACATAAAAGGCAAATAAATAAATAAATTCATATAATATGAAAATAGAAATAAACTACTAGTAGGGACTGGTGATTAGGGACATTTTTTTTACCTTTATAAGAGGAATTTGAGAAAACTACTGAGTAAAAAATGGTAGGGCAACATAGTAGAGATTAGTCAGAATAAGAATTGATTTGAATCTATATATAGCTTCTAAACATAACCAATTTTTATTGTTTAAATACATTTTGAAAGATTGCAAAGTATTTTTTTATATTTTTAGTTTTAAACTATTTTCAATCTACTTTGTTGATATTGATAAAATGTAAGTTACATGGATTATATGCTATAACAGTGTTTGAAAAATTTACTCCCCTAGCTAGTTAAGATTTATTATTGAATTATCAATGTTTTTACAATTATTGGAGATTTTTACTCAGCTCTTTTGTGATAAATTGCATATGAATGAAATATAAACTAACAAGGTCTTATTTTTTACTTCTTCAGAAATCTCTCAGCCCTGGTGTAACTCTACTAAGAACCATGTTCCAGCAGTCCTCTTCTTTGCCTAGAGAATTATGGGTATTAAAAAATCAACATCTCAATTTCCTTCAACAGATGAATGAATAAAGAAAATGTGGTATGTGTACACAATTGAATATTACTCAGCCTTAAAGGAGAATGAAATTATGGAGCATTTTGCATTTGCAGGTAAATGGATAGAGCTAGAGAATATCATGCTAAGTGAAATAAGCAATCCCCCCAAAAACCAAAGGCCAAATGTTTTCTCTGATATGGGATGCTGATCCATAATGGGGGGAGGGGGGAGGGAAGAATAGAGGACCTTTGGATTGGGCAGAGGGGAGTGAGGGGAGGGATTGGGAATGGGAAGAATGGTGAAATGAGATGGACATTATTGTCCTATGTATATGTATGATTGCATGAACAATGTGACTCTGCATCATGTACAGCCAGAGAAATGAGAAGCTGAGCTCCATTTGTGTACAATGAGTCAAAATGCATTCTGCTCTCATATATAACTAATTAGAAGAAATTAGAAAAAAAAATCATTATCTCAAAATGTAGAGTCTAAGCTCATGATTATACATAAAGAGGCTTCCAAGGCTTTCGCAGGTTCTTCCAGGTCTTGGATATTTTCCATTAATTAATTCTACTTTTAAGTGTTTCCTGGTTGGGGTTTTCCATTTATAAAGATAAAAAAGAAGAAACTGATAAAGATCTACACTTCCTTTGGTTCCTTCATGGAACACACTCTAAATATATGACCCTATATGACCAAGTGTACACTTGAACACATCACTTGACACTCTGGAATTCAGGGTTTTTTCTGGATTCATTGCATACTACACAGGGATGAGGAGGATCTCCTTATGAGGCCTCTCTGTGCTTCATGACTTTATGCTCTTCAAATACTTTGAGTACCTCCACAAGATGATGTGTGGAAAAGTAGGGTGGGAGGTCTCTGCATGAATTAGTCTGTCTTCTACTTCCCATCATCCTACTGGACTCCAAATCCCACTCCACTCAGGCATTATGTTCTTCATTTGTAAATTACTCTACTGTGCCAGGACATATTATCCATGTTCCATTGTCTATGCCAAGTGATTCACAGGCCTCTCATTAATAGATGGGAACTACTTTTCACATACCTAAATGTGAGTAGGGGTTTCTATCATCTCCAACCAAGAAAACATGACAGAAGGGATGCTGTGATTTCTGAGGTCAGGGCATAAAACTGATGCAGTTTCTACCAGAGTGGCTCCCTCACAGAGAATGGACCTTTGAAATGCTGAGCCCTCACATAAGAAGTCTCTCTACTGCAATGAAGTTGGGGAGATGATTGAACTGGAGATAGGAAGTTATGTCTAGGGAACCTAACGGTTCAGTTCTTTCTCACCCAGTTTTTATAGCCTGGATATGAGCACAGCCCTGATGGAAGCTCTTGATGATTCTGGTCAGAAGGCATATGACTGCAACCTCATCAGAGACCTAAGACAGTACCACTTTAAAATGCCACTCCTGAATTCCTGAACTATGACACATTATTCCTGTTTTAAACTTCTAAATTTTGGGGTTGATTTGTTACATAGCAATAGATAACTAAGATATCTATATTTTGTGACTTTTTATTTTGTGATTTTTATTAATTTTACTACAATATCTTTAAAATCTTTGGTGCTAGATAATATTAAAATAGATATTATTAGAATAAGATATATTTGAAACCTCCTAGAATTTCTTCTTTTAACAGTGAATAGCTTTCTTTTAGATTACCTAATAATATAATTAAACTATATGAGTGCATGTTTATGTATACTGTGATGTTTTATATTTTTTCTACAACTTTTGGATAATAATAGACTTCCCCACGCTATCAATTTGAAATTTCAAGATCACTATGTAATTAAATGGCTTATTTTTGCTTTAGATGCTATAATCTGATGAATAACAGAAACATAGTAGATAATAAATAAATAATAGTTGAAATAACTGAAAATATATTAAATTTCCATATACTTACATTTAAATAAATGTATTATGTCTTATTTCTTCCCTTCTCTATGTTGTAGAGTAATATATTACTTAAATTATGGAAATGTGTAGTATATTTGTACAAATACAAGGCAACAGTCCTTCTGAATTGTTTTCTTTCATAAATCGTATTTTATTTATCTATCCTTAAACATTTGCTCTTCCACATGAACTTCAGAATCAATTTATCCTACTCTAAGGAAAAACAAATCATCTCAAGATGTTGATTGAAGTTGTATTAAATGTATGGGCTACTATGTAGTCCAAATGGCAATTTTTAAAATAATGTCTTCCCATCAAAGATCACAGGAAGTTAAAAAGAAAAAAATACAATGAAATAAGAGTCGGCAACTTATAAACTATCTTGTCATCATTACTCCCTGTTATTGTCCATCAATGTTAAAGGAGTTGGTACTAAAATAGATCAAAGATGATGAGAATTGCCATTAGTATGATTACATTGAAAGCTATTCAGAATTTATTTGACTTGTGCTTATGTGACTGATTCTTGCAATAAAATAGTTCCATTTGCACGATCAATGTTATTAACCAAAATGTGTTGATCTATAATAATAATTCTTTCGAAAAATACAATGAAAATTTCTTATTTTAAATTGCAATGATAAATTATATCATAATGTTATATAATCAAGAAAACATTTATTAGTCAACATTGAGGTAAAGTGCAGTGTGACACCAAATTTAACATAGACAATAAACTTCCTATATGCAGCATACTTATTTCATGTTCTATGACATAGAATTTTTTTCTTAAGCAAAATAATTCATACCTCATATTGAAAATTTACCATAAAAATAAGAGACTTAATTCTTCATTCATGTAGCTTCATCTGTTTTGAATATGTTATCCAACTTGCCCAAAGAATGAATGGCTACTTGCTATACTTTCAAAGAACACATTCAATATCACATCCTTGTGTAAACCTTTCAAGGACCTTTCATTTCAGGCATAGTGTATCATCTGGAATCTGTATTCTCAAAGCAGCTATTAGGTTGTTTAGGTATAAAATAAAGTTACCAAAGTGCCTAAGAGTTCAAACATTGATATCAGTTGGCTCTGGACTTGCCATAATTCATTATATCTAGCTCTTGAACTTCAAGAATTTGTTTGGCTACTCTGAGCTCAGTATTTTGACCTTCAAGGTTATTGTCACCCTAGCTGTTGCATAGGTTAGTTGAGATGATGCATACAAAATATTTAGCTAAGTACTGTACTCAATATATACATAGTATCCAATATATAATAGATATCAGATGGTAACTAACAAGTGGTTAAAATGATGATGATAATGAATGAAATATTTGTATGAAAGTTCAATGACCTGGACTTCGTGAAGGGTAGAACTATATTTAATTACTTGTGCAATGTATGCTCTATTATACATGTACAATTAATGCTCCCTGAATGATAAAACTATGTTCAGTTAAAAAGATTGTGGATGGGAATTATGGTAACCATTCTGTAGAACTGTTTTCTAGAAGAAGTAAAAACATTAACTCCTAATATCTGCACCACTTGGAACAAACCTGAATCTCTCTTTTTCTCAGAAAAAATGCCAACTTTTCTATTGTGCAAGAAAAACATTTTCCCCAAAGACAAAGCCCATTAAGAATATTTTAGAATGCCTAAATTATAATATTAAACTATAAATTCTGATAAGGATTACCATGACAACATCAGGAAAAGGGGATATTGTTGTGATCCTAATTCTGTTTCCAACTAAGGATACATCCTCTTCGGGTCATGTCCTCCTACATGGGCTAAACAAAAGTATCTTTATAGTCATTAAACATCTGTTTATTGTTCTAATTCTCCACCACTGCCTTCATGCTGAAAATAAGAATTAGTAACAATAGTCACCCTTTAATCTGAATATGTTGGTAATAAATCCTGTCCAATTTGGTTATCCAAAAGCATCTAGATTTACCATTCATTCTTGAACAATATTATTGCTAGAGAGAGAACTCTATGTGAGTCACCATCTTTAACAAAAGACATGGTTCCTATTATTTTTTTTTTATTTTTGTCTTTCATTATGTGTATTGATAAAAAAATTCACATATCTGTGTTATTGCTTTGAAGTTAAATTGTCATTACTTTCCTGGAATTTATAAAAGTTTCTATTTTGTTCCTTCAATATTCAGTATTTTAATCACATAACTGTGTGTGAGGTTTTGGCAACCATTTGAAAAATTCATCTGTTGACTTCCTTATTTATGCTGCTTTATATTTCCGTTCTAAAATTGTCATTTTTTGATAATTTTAATTTCCTTGTCAAGAGTTTCAACATTCTCCTAATCTTTGTAAATATACTAACCAAAGTTATTTTAAAAACACAGTGTTTAATAACTCCTTGTTAAGGTTTACTTTATCTGTTTTATCTTCTATTTTTCTCTTTGTTTTAGTCAACTTTGCATCATTGTGACCAAGATACTTGAAAGAACAACTTAGAGGAAGAAAACATATTTTGGCTCACAGGTGACATGGAACATCATTTTGGAAGGGCCTTGTGGAAGAAAGCTGCTTAATTTGTGACAACCAGAAAGCAGAGTGAGCTGGGCTTTCCAGGGATACAATATAATCTCCGAAAAGAGCCCCCCCCCCCCCAGTGAACTACTACCTCTAACTGTGCCCTACCTGCCCACAGTTACCACTTATTAATACATTCAAATTATTAATACATCAAATGGATTAAGTCACTGATTAAGTTAGAGCTCTTGTAATCTAGTCATTTTACCTCTGAACATCCCTGCACTGTCTCACAGATGAGCTTTTGGGGACCACCTTATATTCAAACTAAAACATGCTTATTTTCCTTTCCTTATTTTAATATCTTCATGTGTCTCATTATTTTTCAATGAGAGTAAGGAATTGTAAATGGCATTTGATAACATAAACATAAATGTAAGGTAAAGTTATGTTCTTCTAGAGATGCTTCACCTTAGCTTCTGGATGTCAAATAGGGACACAGCAATTAGGAGTTTATTTTCTCCCTGGATTAATATTACTCAAAAATTGTCATGACATCTTGTAAAGGCATGTCTATTTCTCATTCATGCTAACACCTACAATATAGGTCTCTCAGGTCTTACCTGAACATATGGAGAATTTACCAGTTATATTCCATTACCTGATACTAAAGTTTAATCTCTCTGTTCTAAAAAAAAGTCAAAAATACTGCTGTTCCTCAGCTCTTTTCCCAGAATTGCTAGACAGCTCAAAACTAAAGTTATTCTAACATACTAATCTTTGCTTGGCAATGTTTTGTTACTTTGTTTACATTTAAATGACTTTAAGTAAGGTTCCCTACCCCCCCCGCCCCCCGCCGCCTCTGGGTTTGAACCCTATCCCTGAACTACATCCCTTGTACTTTTTTATTTTCATTTTGAAACAGGGCCTCACTAAGTTGCTGATGGTAGCCTCAAACTTGTGATCCTCCTGCCTCAGCCTCCTGAATCTCCAGGATTACATGTGTATACCACCAATGCCTAGCACAAACAGATTTTATTTAAATACTCAGACTAGATCTTCTAATTTTCCTTAGATCTTACATAGTCTCTTGTTTTTTTAAATATATTAACTGAAATATCCCAAATTGAATATCTACTTTTCTTATAAAGTACTTATATTCAGCTGTCTATGAATTACAAATATATTTAATAAATATAGCCAAAACCAGATTTATAAAAATCTCCTTAAAAATTGTTTCAAATACACTATTCTCCATGTTAATTTATTGGAACTTCAAAATTTCAGTTGTGCAGTACAAAAACTTGGAGTCCTTATTGAAGTTTCACTTTCTCTCATATATATTGACTTTTTACATTCTCTTTATTCATCAGTAAACTTCTAGTTCTATCTTTAGGAAATATCCAGAATTCTACCCTCTTTTGCTACGTCTCCTGCTACCACTTGAATGTGAACCACTATTATCTCTTTCCTTTCCCAAATAGTCTGCCTTCTGTATGACTGGAGAGGTTCAGACATTAGTGAGTCAAAAGAGGCAATCAGAAGGCTAATCAACACGGATATAGGAGCCAGAGAATTTAAGCAAACTAACAAATATTTAGTTTTTTTGTTCATTTATTAAGTGAATATTTTCAAATATCATAACATTTTTTTAAAGAGAGAGTGAGAGAGAGAGAGAGAGAGAGAGAGAGAGAGAGAGAGAGAGAATTTTTTTAATATTTATTTTTTAGTTCTCGGCGGACACAACATCTTTGTTGGTATGTGGTGCTGAGGATCGAACCCGGGCCGCACTCATGCCAGGCAAGCGCGCTACCGCTTGAGCCACATCCCCAGCCCCTATCATAACATTTTTATGAGGAATAAAGGATATAATATTTGTAAACACTGTCTATCAGACAATAAATGCTGTTTTTTAATTATTATACCATATACTACTTTATTTAGGTGTCACAATTGAAGGAAATAAGTTATAGATAGATCTAGATTATTGGTTTAAATCATAATTTGAGAAATCTTATAATTGCTGTATCCAAATATGCATTTAATTTATCATAACAAACATGAAAACTGAGAACATATACTATATATGTATATATATACTTCCTGTTAGAGGAGGAAAGTAAAGATTCAAAATTCTCAACATTGACTTTTTTTAGCTAATAAAAAAATAAGATGTCCTTGAGACTCCTTCCTTTATTCGGTAGGTGCCATCATGAAGACTTATAAAAGACCTTGGCTATGACTGTCCAACCCAAATGGTCTCAGGTCTGTGTTAATACGTGTTGTAAAGACTGAAGTTTTAAGTAGTTTTTCACCATTTTCCCAGGCTCAGTTTAATTATCATTCATCCTCTTCTACTATCCTTCAAATCCTCAGAAAGAAATTAAAGGGAAAGATCAATCGAGCAATTAGTTTGTGTTCATTCTCTGATAAGCCAATTTATTATTAATGTATTCTAATTTTGGGTGAATACTTTCATCAAAAATATAGTTATCTCTGATAATATGCATCACTATAACGTATTGCACACTTATTATTAACTTATAAAATGCCTATAAGTTGTATTCTTTAATCATATAGCATAGCTTTGCAAGAATAATTACAGTAGCATAGTCAATAAAATAATAAAAGAAATGTCTATTTAAAAGCAAAGCTACCTTCTAAGTAGGCAGGATCTTTTTAAAGGAATAGGTATGTATCTTGTTTTACTGAACATCTTGATGAGTTCAGGTCACACAAAAATGAGCCTGGAGCTGAAATTGTTTCTGTGAGAAGAGTTACAGTTCCTGGGAGGCAAAGAAGAAACATTAAAATAGCGAGCTGCTGGTACACTCACTTTGTGGATTAGGGATTACTAGAAAATGCTTTAGGAAAAGATCTGTAAACTATTGAAGTTAAGCATTTGCTAAGTGATTCAGCTGTGTAACAATGTATTGCTGTCCTCCTTCCCATGTCATCTCCCAATTTCTGCTCCCTTCAGCATGGTTTGGAATAAAAGCAAAGATTTTGTGTGGGCGACATCTGCATATGGGGTTATTTAGTCAGGGAAAACTGCTCAGTCTGAAGACTAGGCACAGTTTTGGGTCCAGGACCATTAGATGATTCAAACTTTGAGTTATTTTAGAGTAATTAAAATTGAGATATTTTAACCAAGGCAATAAATTAATCCCCACCATCCAATAAATTATTACAAATTTTGCCATAGACCTTGTACTAAGTATAGTTCATTCAATGGAAGAGTTCCAGTCAATCATATCTGACCTGAAAATGGATGGTTTAATTTCAATGATTGAGTCACAAATAATATACCCAAGGGAGGTGGGATGATCAGGTTTTGTGCATTCTTTACTGCCTATTATAGAAAGTGAGTCAGCCAAATTAGACAGAGTGGAAGATCTTACAATAGCAGGTGAAAGATCTTACAGAAGCATGAAAGACTTCACATGCTTAAGGTAACCAATCTTTAGGAAATAGAAAAAAAAAATTGTATGTGTTCGCATTGGCCTTCAAAGAGAAAACAACATACAATACATGCATCTCTGTGGGAGGGAGGTGAGGGGAGAAGAACATAGATGATCATCTTAATAATAGCAATAAATACTAATAACAATAATAATGCATGCATGCACTTTTATATTTGTTAGGTACCATTGTGAATTCTTTAATTCCTCTGATTCTTACAGTGGCAGCATGAGAGTAGTGTTACTACCCTGGATGTACAGAATGAAAAGAGTAACAGTGAGAGGCTACTGAACTTAATTTCACAGAAAGAAAATCATAAATCCAGTGCTGAAGAGACTCTTTGAAAACTACATTTTACCAGATATATGAAAATCTTTAAGGGAGGTGTTATCTCCTTGTGGGAAAAATTTAATCTAGAATCTATTCATCTCTAAGCAGAAGAGAAAAATAATAAATTCATCTTTTTTTTTAACTTCTAACTTGTGCTGAGTCCTGCTTCACATAAATCATTTACTTTGGTATTTCCCAGCAAAACTATTAGATAGATGTTAATATTCTCAATTATAAAAGAGAGAATCAGGTTCTGGCAAAAATCTAAGCAACTTATGAATAGAATTTAACTACAGATCTGTTTAATTCAAATTCCATACTATGTGTATAGCCCCCGTCCCCCTATTATAAGGTGAGGATTAAGATGTCTGATTGAGAATTTGAGGGCAGAAAGATTTATTAGGACGTAAAAAATTCTTGTGTATTATAGTAAGCTTTTGGTCACTGTGACCAAAATATTCAACAGCATAGAAGGAGGAAAATTTTATTTTAGCTCACGGTTTCAGAGGTTCAGTCCATGGTCAGCTGACTCCATAGCTCTGGGCCCAAAGTGAGGTAGAACATCATGGTAGAAGGTGTGGAGGAAGAAAACAGCTCAGAACCCAGCAATGAGGAAGGGGTGGGGAAAGGGAGGGAGAGAGAGACAGAGAGAGAGATAGAGAGAGTGTGTGTGTTCTACTCACCAGAGACAAAAGACAAACCCCAAAGGCACACAAAATGACCTGCTTCCTCCAATTACACCCAATCACATCCTGTCTGCCTATAGTTACTACCCAGTTAAATCATATGAGTGGAATAATCCATTGATTGGGTTACATCTCTTAATCTAATCATCTCACCTCCAAATCTCTTACATTATCTCATGTATGAGTTTTAGGGGAATACCTCATATCCAAACCATAACATAATGATACCAATCTCATCAAATTTCTTTACCTGTGATTTTGAAAAATAAAATCTACTAAATTAGTTATCACCTGATTGTTTTAATCTAAGGTGGTTGACCATTTTCAGAAATCCAGTAACTACTCTTTGGAACCTGTACTAATTCACCACTTTTTATTCTAAATCTTACCAGAGCTAGGCTAATTCCAACATCACTGTGTGTTCTCTATAGTTAATTGTTCTCAAATACATGAATATAGACATAAAATCAATGTGTTGCAATTTCTTTTTGTATGCTTTACTAATTGTCTACCTGAAAGTTTTTCTTTTCCCCCCAGTAATTTAGAGATGTGAAAAAAAATCAGTATAATTATTGAAATGAAAAAAAATTGTTATAGGTAGGCACTAACAAAATAATTTTGGGTATACCAGTCATTTATAAAGGGAGATTTTCTGATTATCAATGAAATATATAAACATGGGGCTACAACATTTTCTGTGAATATGAGAACCTAAAAATTACTCAATGGATTGTATCACCATGCATAAACTAAATATGGTCAGTTTATAAGGAAAGGAATATAAAAGAATAATATTCTGTAGGATGCTGATTCTGCTACTTATTCTTATATTTTAAATATAACTTTGAAATAATAAGCTAATTTTCATTTTTGATCATAATAATTGAAATCATCTCTAAACATACAGCCCACTGTCTACATTAACAGCTTTTTATTATCTTTTCTAATCTGACTTTCCTCTTCACATACATTTATTAACAAAAACTGACTGCCCTTAAAAACTTACCCAAGAAAGTAAAAGTTACAAATAATTTAATTGTTAATTTCATAAATTTTATGAAAAAGTCATTTGTGTGTTCATGAAAAAGTCTTTTGTGTGTTCATGAAACTCTTCAATCAAATAGAATGCATAAAATGATTGTTTTCTCTTGAAGACTCTTTAAAACCCTGCCTGAAATCTTCGCCTTTCTGTGACTACCAAGCATAAACTACTGTTTTATGGTCCTTTCCCAATCTTAATCAAGTCTCTACTTCGAAAAACCTTAAAACAGTATCCAAAATTGAAAAAATTACCTCAGCTTTCTAATGCTCTCACTGAAACCCTATTTTTATATTTTATTTGTTCCTTTTAGTTATACATGAGAGAAGAATCCATTTTAAAACAGTTATACAAGCATGTAATATGTCTTATTCTAAATAGTACCCCAGTACCTCTCCTTCCCCTTTCCAACTCTGTTCCCTTCCTTCTATTGATCTTTCTGCCATTTGCCCATGGTTATTTTTATTTATTTATTTTTAAAGTAATGTCTTGTGGATGTACATGATAGCAAGATTCTCTGTGGTGTATACATGTATAAACAGAGGAAAGTTATGTGACATTATATTTTGACTCTATACAACAGAGACCACCCCAACCACAGTAAGAATAAACTCAACTTTTTCTTGTCAATATGTCATTTAAGCATGATTTAAAGGAAGCAGCATCTGATAATACAATGAGGAATTCCACATTTCTTATAAAGTGATAGTTTGGAGAAAGACACTGTTATTTTCATTGTATCATAAATTCTTTAATTTTGTAGCTTTTATTAAAATATTTACTTTTGTTACATAAAAGAGTGTTTATTATAGTTTAGACTTCCAATCACTTAAAAACACAAACTTGTGACAATCTGCTAGTTTTAAAAATCTTAGGGCACAGATTACCAAAATGTTCTTAGCAACAGATTTTAATGAATAGATATATTACTAAGTCTTGTTAAATCTAGATATAACTTATTTCTAGGAAAGTTTCAGTTCAGTTTATGGGAGGTTTGATACTTTTTCCTCTTAAGATTTTTGCAAAATTTTAGAAAGAAGGTGAGGACTGGTCGTACCTGGCTCTGAGTCTTCGATATCCCTGGATTAATTCACTTTATGGAACAGTAACCCATGTCTGGTCTGTTTTCTATTTAACATATACAACAAATTAATTTTAACACATAGCAAAATTTGTCATAGATTTTCAGAAATGCAAGGGTTTTAAATTGTAATGTTTTAAAATTCTCACTGTATATAATATATATCTTTAGATTTGGTTATTTGTAGTTATACATGACAGTAGAGTATATTTGGACATATTTATACAAATATGGATTATATCTTATTCTAATTATGATGACAGTCATGTGGTTGTATATGATATGATGATTCTTTTTTTTTCTTTTTTTTATTGGTTGTTCACAACATTACAAAGCTCTTGACATATCATATTTCATATTGAAGTGGGTTATGAACCCACAATTTTACCCCAAATGCAGATTGCAGAATCACGTCGGTTACACATCCACAATTTTACATAATGCCCTATTAGTAATTGTTGTATTCTGCTACCTTTCCTATCCCCTAGAATCCCCCCTCCCCTCCCCTCACATCTTCTCTCTCTACCCCATCTACTGTAATTCATTTCTCTCCTTGTTTATTTTCCCATTCCCCTCACAACCTCTTATATGTAATTTTGTATAGCAATGAGGGTCTCCCTTCATTTCCATGCAATTTCCCTTTTCTCTCCCTTTCCCTCCCATCTCATGTCTCTGTTTAATGTTAATCTTTTCTTCCTACTCTTCCTCCCTGCTTTGTTCATAGTTGCTCTCATTATATCAAAGAAGACATTTGGTATTTGTTTTTTAGGGATTGGCTAGCTTCACTAAGCATAATCTGCTCTAATGCCATCCATTTCCCTGCAAATTCTATGATTTTGTCATTTTTTATTGCTGCATAGTACTCCATTGTGTATAGATGCCACATTTTTTTTATCCATTCATCTATTGAAGGGCATCTGGGTTGGTTCCAAAGTCTAGCTATTGTGAATTGTGCTGCTATGAACATCGATGTGGCAGTATCCCTGTAGCATGCTCTTTTAAGGTCTTCAGGGAATAGTCCAAGAAGGGCAATAGCTGGGTCAAATGGTGGTTCCATTCCCAGCTTTCCCAGGAATCTCCAAACTGCTTTCCAAATTGGCCGCACCAATTTGCAGTCCCACCAGCAATGTACAAGTGTACCCTTTTCTCCACATCCTCGCCAGCACTTGTTGTTGTTTGACTTCATAGTGGCTGCCAATCTTACTGGAGTGAGATGGCATCTTAGGGTGGTTTTGATTTGCATTTCTCTGACTGCTAGAGATGGTGAGCATTTTTTCATGTACTTGTTGATTGAATGTATATCCTCCTCTGAGAAGTGTCTGTTCAGGTCCTTGGCCCATTTGTTGATTGAGTTATTTGTTATCTTATTGTCTAATTTTTTGAGTTCTTTGTATACTCTGGATATTAGGGCTCTATCTGAAGTGTGAGGAGTAAAAATTTGTTCCCAGGATATAGGCTCCCTATTTACCTCTCTTATTGTTTCTCTTGCTGAGAAAAAACTTTTAAGTTTAATTAAGTCCCATTTGGTGAGTCTTGTTATTAACTCTTGTGCTATGGGTGTCCTATTAAGGAATTTGGAGCCCGACCCCACAATATGTAGATCAGAGCCAACTTTTTCTTCTATCAGACGCAGAGTCTCTGATTTAATATCCAGCTCCTTGATACATTTTGAGTTAACTTTTGTGCATGGCGAGAGAAAGGGATTCAGTTTCATTTTGTTGCATATGGATTTCCAGTTTTCCCAACACCATTTGTTGAAGATGCTGTCCTTCCTCTATTGCATGCTTTTAGCCCCTTTATCAAATATAAGATAGTTGTAACTTTGTGGATTAGTCTCTGTGTCCTCTATTCTGTACCATTGGTCCACCCGCCTGTTTTGGTACCAGTACCAAGCTGTTTCTGTCACTATTGCTCTGTAATATAGTTTGAAATCTGGTATCGCTATACTGCCTGATTCACACTTCCTGCTTAGAATTGCTTTTGCTATTCTGGGTCTTTTATTTTTCCATATGAATTTCATCATTGCTTTATCTATTTCTACAAGAAATGCCAGAAATGCCGTTGGGATTTTGATTGGCATTGCATTAAACCTATATAGAACTTTTGGTAATATCGCCATTTTGATGATGTTAGTTCTGCCTATCCATGAACAGGGTATATTTTTCCATCTTCTAAGATCTTCTTCTACTTCTCTCTTTAGGGTTCTGTAGTTTTCATTGTATAAATCTTTCAACTCTTTTGTTAGGTTGATTCCCAAGTGTTTTTTTTTTTTTTTTTTTTGAGGATATTGTGAATGGAGTGTTTTTCCTCATTCCGTTTCAGAAGTTTTGTCGCTGATATACAGAAATGCATTTGATTTATGCGTGTTGATTTTATATCCTGCCACTTTGCTGAATTCATTTATTAGTTCTAGTAGTTTCTTTGTAGATCCTTTTGGGTCTTCTAGGTATAGAATCATGTCATCTGCAAATAGTGATAATTTAAGTTCTTCTTTTCCTATTTTTATGCCTTTAATTTCTTTCATCTGCCTAATTGCTCTGGCCAGTGTTTCGAGAACTATATTGAATAGAAGTGGTGATAGAGGGCATCCCTGTCTTGTTCCGGATTTTAGAGGGAATGCCTTTAACTTTTGTCCATTCAGAATGATGCTAGCCTGAGGCTTAGCATAGATAGCTTTTACAATGTCAAGGTACGTTCCTGTTATCCCTAGTTTTGCTAATGTTTTGAACATAAAGGGATGCTGTACTTTGTGGAATGCTTTCTCTGCATCTATCGAGATGATCATATGGTTCTTATCTTTAAGTCTATTGATGTGGTGAATAACATTTTTTGATTTCCGTATATTGAAACATCCTTGCATCCCAGGGATGAATCCCACTTGATCATGGTGCACAATTTTTTTGATGTGTTTTTGTATTCGATTCGCCAGAATTTTATTGAGGATTTTTGCATCTAGGTTCATTAGAGATATTGGTCTGCAGTTTTCTTTCTTTGAGGTGTCTTTGTCTGGTTTCAGAATCAGGGTGATGTTGGCCTCATAGAATGAATTTGGAAGAGCTCCCTCTTTTTCTATTTCCTGAAATAATTTGAAAAGTATTGGTATTAATTCTTCTTTAAAGGTTTTGTAAAACTCCGCTGTATACCCATCCGGTCCTGGGCTTTTCTTGGTTGGTAGTATTTTGATGGCTTCTTCAATTTCATCCATTGATATTGGTCTGTTTAAATTGTGTGTATCCTCCTGACTCAGTCTGGGCAAATCATATGACTTAAGAAATTTATCGATGTCTTCACTATCTTCTATTTTATTGGAATATAGGTTTTCAAAATAATTTCTAATTGTCTTCTGTATTACTGTAGCATCTGTTGTGATATTGCCTTTTTCATCCCGTATGTTAGTAATTTGAGTTCTCTGTCTTCTTCTCTTCGTTAGCATGGCTAAAGGTCTGTCGATCTTATTTATTTTTTTGAAGAACCAACTTTTAGTTTTGTTAATTTTTTCGATAGTTTCTTTTGTTTCAATTTCGTTGATTTCCGCTCTGATTTTAATTATTTCTTGCCTTCTGCTACATTTGCTGTTGTTTTGTTCTTCCTTTTCTAGGGCTTTGAGATGAAGTGTGAGCTCATTTATTTGTTGGTTTTTTCTTTTTTTGAGGAATGACCACCAGGCGATGAATTTCCCTCTTAAAACTGCTTTCATTGTGTCCCATAGATTCCGATATGTTGTGTCTGTATTTTCATTTATCTCTAAGAATTTTTTGATTTCCTCCTTTATGTCTTCTGTAACCCATTGATCATTCAGTAACATATTGTTCATTTTCCATGTGATGTAGGATTTTTCCTTCCTTCTTTTATCATTGATTTCCAGTTTCATTCCATTATGATCAGATAAAATGCATGGTATTATATCCACCCCTTTATATTTACTGAGGGTTGCCCTATGGCATAATATATGGTCTATTTTTGAGATGGATCCATGTGCTCTGAGAAAAAAGTATATCCATTTGATGATGGTTGATGTATTCTATATATGTCAGTTAAGTCTAGGTTATTGATTGTGATATTGAGTTCTATAGTTTCTTTATTCAACTTTTGTTTGGAGGATCTGTCCAATGGTGAGAGAGGTGTGATGAAGTCACCCATAATTATTGTGTTGTGGTCTATTTGATTCTTGAACTTGAGGAGAATTTGTTTTATGAAAGTCACAGCACCATTATTTGGTGCATAAATATTGGTAATTGTTATGTCTTGTTGGTGAATGGTTCCTTTTAACAGTATATAATGACCTTCTTTATCCCTTTTGATTAACTTAGTCTAGAAGTCGATTTTATTCGATATGAGGATGGCCACCCCTGCTTGCTTACGAGGACCGTGTGCATGGTATATTTTTTCCCATCCTTTCACCTTCAGCCTGTGTATGTCTTTTCCAATCAGATGTGTCTCCTGGAGACAGCATATTGTTGCATTTGTTTTTTTAATCCATGATACCAGTCTATGTCGCTTTATTGGAGAGTTTAAGCCATTAACATTCAGAGTTACTATTGATATATGGTTTGTACTTCCATCCATGTTTGATTATTTATACTTTTTTTAAAAAATTTAGTTTGTTTCTCCATGATTATCTTTTCCCTCACCCTCTGTCTTTACTGAGGCACTTCCCACTGATGGTTTTGGTTATTGCTTTTCATTTCTTCCTCGTGTAGTGTTTTGCTCAAAATGCTTTGCAATGCTGGTTTTCTGGCTGCAAATTCTTTTAACTTTTGTTTATCATGAAAGATTTTTATTTCGTTGTCATACCTGAAGCTTAATTTTGCTGGATACAGAATTCTTGGTTGGCATCCATTGTCTTTCAGTGTTTGAAATACATTGTTCCATGACCTTCTTGCTTTCAGCATCTGTGATAAAAAATCCGTTGTTAACCTTATTGGTTTACCCCTGAATGTAATCTGTCTCCTTTCTCTTGTAGCTTTTAATATTTTCTCTTTGTTCTGTATATTGTATATCTTCATAACAATGTGTCTTGGCGTTGGTCTACTGTGATTTTGTGTGCTCGGTGTCCTGTATGCATCTTCAATTTGTATATCTGTTTCCTTTTTTATTTCTGGAAAGTTTTCTGTAATTATTTCATTCAGCAGGTTACTCATTCCCTTGGTTTGAATATCTGTACCTTCTTCTATCCCGATGACTCGTAAGTTTGGTTTTTTTATGTTATCCCATAACTCTTGGATGTTTTTCTCGTGATTTTTTACCAGCCTTTCTGAGTTGGCTAGACTCTTTTCAAGATGATATATTTTGTCTTCATTATCTGACATTCTGGCTTCTACTTGCTCCACTCTGTTAGTGATACTCTCAATTGAGTTTTTAATTTGGTTTATCGTTTCCTTCATTTCTAGAATTATTGTTTGATTATTTTTTATAATCTCCATCTCCTGATAAAGATGCTTAACTTCTTCTTTTATCTGTTTATGTAATTCATTCTCAATGTGTTCTTTCGCTGCTTGAATTTGCTGTCTCGTATCCTCTTTAAGGTTCCATTCCATCTGTCTAAGGTGTTCCTTGAGTTCTTTATATGACCATTTTTCTGATGACTCTAGGTCCTCCTGAATATTTAGGCTGTCCTGCATTGTTTGTACTCCTTTTCTTCCTTGCTTTTTGAAGCTGCTCATGTTACTTCTTGTTCTGTTTGACTGCTGAGTTACTGTTTACTCCTATAAATTTATTTGATGCTTGGGAGGAAAGGTATTAGAAGGGAAGGGAAGAAGTCACTAAAGAGAATGAGAGTAAGCAGGTAGAATTCAAGGAAGGGGGGATAAGAGAAATGAAATGACAAAAGAAGAAAAAAATAGGAAATAAAAAAAGAAAAAAAATTAAAAATAATAAATAAAACTAAAATTAAAATTAGAAGAAAAAAAATTTAAAAAAAGTAAAAAAAATTTAAAAAAACAAGAAAGAAAAATGAAAATGAAAGAAAAACCCAAATTAAAAAAAAATAGAAAAGAAAAAAAGAAGAAAAAACTAATAAATGCAGTCTTTTCTTAGAGTTTGATTAACTTCTCTTCCAGTAGGTGGCGCTGTGCCTACCAGGCCAAGTTTCTCCTGTCAATACACGGGAACCAATCACTGTGCAGCAGCTCCTCCCAGACTGGGCGAGTCTCCAATCCTGAGTGCCTAGGGCCTCCTCTTGTGTCTAGTCACTTCCCACTTTTCCTCTAGCCAGGCCCCTCTCACGGGTGCCGCTCACCACAATACTGGCTACACGCCAGGTCTGCTGCTCCTGGGAGCCCTTTTTTCATGAACGACTGGGCACACTCTTCCAGTTTGCCATTCCCTCAGACCCTAAGTTTGTAGAGCTTGGGGCTGAGAATCCTCAGCGAATTTTACTTGCCCTCCGGTAGCCACGCCCCCGGTAGCTGGTGCAAGAGACCTCAGCTGTCAGCCCTGGTGGGAGCGGTAGTTCTGCGCCGTGGGTCCCGCCCCACCTCTGATTCCCTCGGGCTGGCTATCGCGCTCACAGGAGAGCTGGGAGGGGCCCTTAAGGTTTCCCCGATGTGTGGAGAGGGAAGGCTAGGGAATTACACACCTGTAGCCGCCGGTTTCAATGAAGTTATCTCCTCCACCGCAGTCTGATGACATCAGTTCTCTGCCATGGTGGTGTCTCTTGCAAATGGCGACAGTTCGTTTCCCTTTGCCGGGTGACCAATGCAACGGGTGGGTCCTTACTGTCTCTCCCAAGCCCCGTTTCAAGCCTGTGGCCACTACCTATGAAGGCTCAGTAGGCATTTACCTCCGTAGGATCAGAATGGCTGACCAGTTGTTTCAGCCGGATGGATTAGTGCTGAGTCACAGCTGTTTGTCTGCGGGAAGCATGCGAACCGGAGCTTGAATTCAGCGGATCCGGGCTCAGTGTGTGTTCTGAGAGGCCCAGACTGTTCGCCCCAGATCCACGTCAGCTCAGCATTGCCTAGTGATCCTGAGCAAACAGATTTAGGTTGTTTACGACTCCCTATGCCCGCACAGCTGAAGAGGTCAGAGACTTGATCTCTCCACGCCGGCTGCCATGTTGGAATCTCATGATATGATGATTTATTGTGGTGTATTCATATGTATGTATAGGAAATTTGTGTCTAATTTATTCTACTGTCTTTCCTATTCCTATTCCCCACCACCCTCCCCTTCTTTCCCCTTTGTCTAATCCACTAAACTTCTACTCTCCTCCATTCCTTGTTGTGTGTTAGCATCCACATATCAGAGAGAATATTTGACCTGTGGTTTTTGGGGATTGGTTTATTTCACTTAAAATGATACTTTGAAGATCCATCTGTTGCATCTTGTGCAACAGTTTTTTTTCAGAGCTACACAAACCTGTTGCCGAGGGGATTATGAAAAGATAAACAGATATAAAAGTAGAGAAAAAGCCAGAGCACATTGGTTCAGTGTTGGAGACCCTGTATGAATTCTGGGTTTGTTTTAGCCATCAGAAAACAAGGGTCGGTAGCTTTTCTGGGAACTCCCAGGTGAAATTTCCTGTTTGAGAATGCCCAGATTATGCGATCACCTTGCCTTAACTCACATCCCTTGATTCAAATGCAGCCAACCAGAGGTGGGTGTAACCTGCTAGGCAGATATAACCTGCTAAACCCAAACAACTTGTTTTCTCCATTTTCTTTCCTGAAGAAGCTTATCACTGAATCTCATTGGGTTTCCCACCCATTTAAATAAAGACTCCATTTGGGAAGTTAGATGCAGTCTCCATCAGTACTGGTCCCCATCAGATCCCACTTTTCACTTATTTTCATGTTTTATCTTAAATTTTTCATACCTTTAATATTTCTAATTGGACTCACTGCACTAGTTTGGGGGAAACTAAGTAAACATTACTTGGGGTGTGACAATGTAGCCTGCTTCTGGTAGAGGAAGATTGACCAGAAGCAAGTTCAGCATGTTTATCATATAGATTTTAACATCACAAAGATTTATTGCCAAAAATCTTCTTCGAGATAAACAAAACAGAAACTGAGAGTAAAACAGCCCAATTAGAGCTTTCAGCTTGCACCTATAATTCTCTACCATGCAGGCAGAAGGCTTTTGTACCCAAGGTTATGAACTAGTAAATTCTATGGTGTCACGACCCCTTTGCCCGCAAGGAAGACGCAACACCAGGAATCTTCTTTCAGCCGTTTATTCGGATCCTCGAACTTTCTTCTACTACTCCCCGGAAGCCCCTCCCAGCCTTAATAAAGTATCCCAAGGCCCAATGCAAAGCTGCCACGTGGAGCTTTCTCATAGGGTGTTAAAGAACCATGCGCCAACTCTCCCAAATAAGGAGTTGTTTGTCACAGACCACAACGAGGCCAGCGCCATCTTGTAATGGCGACCACAGTCCGCCGAAGCGGCTCACCACAGTTCCCCCTTTTGTTTTCTAAAAACAATACAGGCGAGAGTAGAGGTCCTATCCCACTGTGCAGAAAGGGCTGCATAGTATGGCTCAGCCCCAAGGAGGCGCCTTCCCCAGATCCGAGGCCATATCAGCCGACGCTTTTTCCGTGGGACGGGGCGTGGACGCGTCTAACCCGCATGCAATAGGACATGCTCTCCTTGAGGTCCACTCCAAGGATCACTCAAGTGCAGTGCCTTGCCTCGCATCCTGTATCGTGACGATGGTGGACGAAGGGGAATAACCGAGGCTGAACTGTGGCTGTTTAGAAATACAACGACAAACAAGTTGGTAACACCCTAAAAGAAAGGCACGGGTCCTAAAGCGATAAAAAAGCACTAGTGTGGAAACCCATCCGTGTGCAATGGCAGTAAAGCCGGCAGAGTGCAAGGGCTTTCCAACACTAAGAGAATAGCAAGAAGAGACATGTCGTTCCCAGTGCAATGTCCGTAAAACTTGGGGTGCAACGACCATGTCAAAGATTTACTGTTTAATTTGCGCAAGCCAAACTTGAGGTGAGTTGCCATTTTCTAAAGCTGCAAGAGCTTGTATGATCATAGCCTTATCATGAGCATTGCGGGCCTTGAGGCGACAGAGAAACCACAAGCAGAGAACCATACCGAAGCAAAATATTGCACCAAAAATGCCTACCCCCACCCACTCTTTAAAAAAGGAAAAGGCAGAAGATATCCAATCGGTGAATTGACCCAAAGTTATGGGATCGACATGGGTACTATTCAAGACAGCTATCTGGGTTAGTTGAGACTGGATCAGGTCTTCCGCTGCCATGGACCAATTTCCGGCCAAGTATTCGCCAATGATACGGGAAGCATTCCTGGAATCATTAAATCTGACAGAGGTTATACATAAATGTGCACGTTGGTCAACACAGCCCAAAAGCACTAGGTCAGCCAATTCTTCTACCTGAGCTTGGAGTAAATCTATTCTTTGGTTGGCAGCTAAAATCCCTGACAAAATATGTTGATTAATTGCATTTTGGGATTCAAGTATGGTGGAAGTTTGTTGAACAACTTGATTAACAGTGGCAGCAGTCTGCACTTGATTGGCCATGGCCACTCCGGCCGCGACCGCTGCAGCAGCAGATACCGCCACGGCTGTCACTATAGCAGCCGTGATTCCAAAATCCCTGCGGACTCTAAGTAGCTCAACAATGGGGAATTTGTCAGGGTCCGCAGTGACTGGGATTGGGACAAAAGTTGGAATTTTCATAACCACTGCCACAGTCGAGGAACCATCCCAACATTCAGCTAAGAGACAGGTAACATTAGAACAATCCAGCATCTCTGACGAGGTGTCATTAGCCAAAAGGAGTAGGAACGGGGATTGAACACAAACCGCTGCAGGGGGCAATGTGGCATTATCTAACAGAGAGGTGAACGAAACAGATGTGAGTCTATTACCTCGCTCACTCTCGTAAACAGTGCCAGAAACATTAGCCAGCCAACTTTTGGCCCCCAGCAATCGAGCCAATGCAGAAATATCAGCTGAAGCCCCCTTGTTGTTGGAAATCAGCCATTGAAACCAGGACCAACCCGCTCCTGTAGAGGAGTTGGCACTGTTGTTAAAGTTGGAAACATGCCTCTTAAGAGAGGGGGAAAAGGAGAAACCTTTAGCAACTTGACGTTTCTCCCAAGAATGATCCTGACAAGGCGTGAATGTTGGGGGGAAACCGAGATTAGGGGTACAGTAAGGAGAGGCCTTAAAATGAGTGGCATTATAAAGATTATTAGAAGAAGGAGGCACTGGGATTAGTACCTCAGAGATAATAGCCAAGGTAGTTATGTTTAAAGCAGAGCTACTTGCAGGGGTTCCTGAGCCAGATTGTTCCCCCGAGACTACTTGGCTCAATACAGCACTGAGAATGCTCCCTGAGACCTGACTGGACCGCAATGGATCCTCCCAGTTAGTCAAATTCTTGGTCTTAAGACAGATACAGTGAGCGTTCCCAAGGCTAAAACAAAAAACTCCTGTGAGATTAACTTGAGACTGATTGAAAATGCTTTCCACGTCCCCTCTAGGAGAGGCACAGGGAGCAGACATCTCACATGAGGTAGAAAAAAGAGTGGGAAGGACACTAGAATTACCATGAACCGGCATCGGCATTGGCCAAGCCCGTGCCACTGCCCACCACTGCATTGGTGTCGTCTGCGTCATCGGCATCAGCACCAGAGCCAGAGCACTCAGCAGAATGAAGATCCTCATCGCGGGATTGCCGTGGTAATTCTTGTTGCTGAGTAGCTGGCACCAAGACTCTTCTTGTCAGGCGTTCAGGGACCCACAATGGTTCCGTGCGATCCTGAGGAAAAACACATACAGATCCTCGTGCCCATGTCAGCACGGGGTCAGGGCCGTTCCATTGGCCCGTAAGAACATCTTTCCACTTAACATAGCCAATCACAGAGGGCTGAGGGGACACATGTCTATCAGCCGCAGAGCGACCATGAATATCCAAATTCAAAAAATTAATGGTAAAGAGAGCTAAAGACAGGCGTTCTTTAGGAGTATGTTCAGCTCCTATTCCCCCTTTTTGTTTTTGTAAAGTTTCCTTTAAGGTGCGATGAGCACGTTCAACAATGCCTTGCCCTTGAGGATTGTAAGGCAAACCATGAGTAAGTTGTACTCTCATAGTAGAACAAAAGGACGTAAATTGTCTGCCAGTATAAGCAGGTCCATTATCAGTCTTAAGGGACGTGGGCGCACCCCACGCCGCCCAGGCCTCCAGGCAATGAGTAATGACATTACGTGCCTTTTCTCCTGATAAAGCAGAAGCATGAATAATTCCGGAGAACGTGTCAACAGAAACATGGACATACTTGAGGTTACCAAAGTCAGGTATGTGTGTCACATCCATTTGCCAAACAACCAATGGTTTCAATCCCCGTGGGTTCACTCCATAAGTAGGGGGATGAAGAAACGTGACACAATGGGGACAGTGTAATACTATCTGCCGAGCATCTGCTCTTGAAATGGAAAAACGCCTGCGCAGTGTTAAAGCGTTAACATGGAAATTTTGGTGAAATAATTTAGCCTCCTCTAAGGAGGAAGCCAAACAGATCAATTGACCTCTAGTGGCTAAGTCTGCACAGGCATTACCCTGCGATAACGGACCAGGGAGAGAGGTATGAGCCCGGATGTGCAGTGGATAAAAAGGAGCAGTGCGGCTACAGATAAGCTGTTGAAGCTGATTAAAGTAAGCAGATACATTACGGGCATCACTAATAGCTCCCACAACCTCCAAGATTTTTAGTGCTTGTACTACATAGATGGAATCCGAAATGAGATTAAAGGGAAAAGAACACTGCTTAAAAACCTCAATAACAATTTGCAGTTCTACCCACTGTGGATTTCCAGGAGCAAATTGATGCTGAACAGGGGGAGAATCATTAATTACATAAGCTCCCATTCCAGACTTGGAACCATCAGTAAAAATGTTAACAGCCCCCGGAATCGGACTGGATGAAGTGACTTTGGGGAAAATGATAGGATGTTCTTTAACAAAGTGGAGTAACGGATGAGAAGGGTAATGATTATCAATGTCCCCTTGAAACGAGCAACATAAAATAGCCCAGTTATCTAGAGTAGCACACAAAACACTAAGTTGAGCTTTAGTATAGGGTATAATAAGAGAAGAAGGTGATTGTCCGAAAAATTGAATGCTTTGTTGAATCCCTTTAAGTGCTAATGCTGCAACAGCATCAGGATAATATTCTAAGGATTTTCCTGGGGATACATGTGGGTGTATCCATAGCAAAGGTCCCTCTTGCCATAGTACTCCAGTAGGTTGCCGCATAGTGGCAAGCACACATAGCTGGAAAGGTTTATCACTCTGGAGCCTGCATAAAGTTGCATGTTGTATAGCTTCTTCTACTGACATAAGGGCCGCTCTAGCTTCTTTGGTGAGGCTACGAGGGGAGGTAAGATCTGGATCACCCCTAAGGGTAGCGTACAAAGGCTGTAGCATAACATTAGAAATATGTAAATATCCTCGTATCCAATTAATATCTCCCAGCAGTTTCTGAAAATCATTTAGAGTTTGGAGATCCTGAGTTCGTATGGTGATTTTTTGTGGTCGTAATTTGTCACACCCAATTGTTGCTCCCAAATATTTAATAGAGTCCCCTGTTTGAACCTTTTCAGGTGCGATATGCAGTCCAAATTGAGCTAACAACTTCACTAGGTCTTCATAGGCCTCATGAACTGTCTGCTCTGATTTAGCAGCCAATAATACATCATCCATATAATGAATGATCTTGATGGAGGAATACTTGTGCCTGAGAGGTGCGAGTGTCTTCCCCACATACATCTGACACATCGTGGGACTATTAGCCATTCCCTGCGGCAACACTACCCACTCGTACCTTTGATCTGGCTCCTCGTGGTTACACGAGGGAAGGGTGAAGGCAAAACGCTGCGAGTCTTTAGGATGCAAAGGAATAGAAAAGAAACAGTCTTTAATGTCAATAACAATAATGTGCCAGCCTTGAGGAACAGAGGAGAGCAGAGGCAGTCCTCTTTGAATGGGCCCCATAAGTTGCATTTGAGCATTAACTGCTCGTAGATCATGCAGTAGGCGCCACTTCCCTGATTTTTTCTTAATGACAAATATGGGAGTATTCCATGGAGAAGTAGAGGGTTGGATATGACCCAAGTCAAGTTGCTCTTTAACTAGAGCATGGGCTGCTGCCAATTTAACCGAGGGAAGAGGCCACTGAGGCACCCAAACAGGCTCCTCGGTGAGCCATGTTATGGGTATTTGAGCCCCAGCGGCCCCTAGGAAAAACCCAGACCAAATCTGTCAAGCTTTTGATGACCTTGTATAGGATGCTTACGTCCCTGTAAATGTTTTCCTAGTCCTAGACCTGGCCTATACCCCATATTTTGCATAATCTGTTGGGACACTGGGGAATAGTCATTACTAAGAGTGAACCCCATGTCTTTCATCAGGTCACGGCCCCATAAAGAGATAGGTAAATCAAGCACATAAGGCTGAAAAGTACCATTATGTCCTTCCGGGTCTTTCCAGAATAGATGCCTGCAGCTGATCTGAGGAGCTTGGGCATATCCAAGTCCTCTCAGAGACTGATCAGAAGTCTGCACTGGCCATCCCTTAGACCAGTCCTTAAGTGCAATAATGCTACGGTCTGCCCCTGTATCAAGCAAGCCCACAATAGATTTACCCTCTATACTTAATTCCAAAGTAGGGCGATTGCTCATATCTAGTGACAAATAAGCACAATTCCCTCCGGTGGTACCAATCTCATTCCCTGTCCGTGACCTTAAGTCTGCAGGGAAATGATCATGTAAACTAGGCAAAATTAGTAATTGAGCAATCCGATCCCCTGGGGAGATGGACACAATGCCCCTTGGAGCTTCCACCATAACCTTTACTATCCCAACAGTATCAGGACTTATGACTCCGGGGAAAACATGAAGACCTTGTAAAATAGAGGATGCACGTCCAATTAGCAAACCTACAGTGCCAGGTGGTAGAGGCCCTGTAAACTCAGTTTCCACCAGTTGGACTCCCATCTTAGGTGTTAATACGAGTCTGGAGGTGGAACAGAGGTCCAATCCCGCAGCACCTGTAGTGGCTCTCCGCGTTTCATGGGATGGCGTAGAGATGGCCATGTCTCGGGTTCGGGTGTGACATTCTCCACTGCCCCATATATTTGCGGGCCCTGGGGTCGGGGGCCCCGTCGGCCGTTTTTTGGCCCAGCTGAAATAGGCTGTCCATGGATGTCCCTCACTGATCTACACTCTCTTGCCCAATGCCTCCCCCTTTTGCATTTTGGACACAATCCCGGTGGACGAAGGCCATTGGAAGGGCCACCGTGAGGAGGTCCAGTAAAATTGTCTTTGTTGGAAGTGTCTTTTTTGGGACATTCACGTCTAAAATGACCGGGTTGACCACAATGGAAGCATATTCCGGCGGCAGGACCGCCCTCTTTTGTAATCCGAAGGACAGCAGCTGCAAGACCTGCATTAGTTAAAGGTCCTCCAATCTCTCTACACACCTTCATCCATGCTTCTATGCCTTTGTTCTTATAAGGAGCGATTGCTGCTTTACATTCCTTGGTGCATTGCTCAAAGACCAATTGCTTGACAAGGGGCATGGCTCTATCAGGATCCCCAAAAATCTTTCCAGCGGCATCCACCATCCTAGCTACAAAGTCTGAAAAGGGTTCTGTAGGGCCTTGTATAATCTTGGTCAAATTACCAGATACCTCTCCTCTGTTTGGAAGTGACTTCCATGCCCGAATGCAAATGTTATTAATTTGATCATATACCTCAAGAGGGAATCCTGTCTGTTGATTAGCAAATCTACCTTGCCCCAAAAGCATGTCCTTATCCCAATGAGGATGTCCTGCCGCATGGTTTTGGGCGGCTTGCTCTATAGCGCCCTCTAGCACAAATGCTCTCCAGTCCAAATATTTACCTGGAGAGACACAAGCCCGAACAAGGCTAGCCCAATCAGAGGGAGTCATACAGTATCTAGACAGACTCTCCACCTGAGTTAGTGTGAAGGCGGCATCCACCCCATAAGTGCGCACAGACTCCGCCAGGGTCTTTACAATTTTGAAATCTAAAGGCTCCTGAAATCTTCCCCTATTTTCATCCTGAAAAACTGGATAAGCAAGACCCATTTCAGCGTTAACAGCCTTCCATGTTTGAGCATGGAAAGCTCTCCCCGAAACACCCCCACCATACGGTGGTGGATCCGGAGGATCACATTTCTTGAGCCCCTGTCTATCTTTGTTTCCTTCTCCTACAGCTAAACTCCCTAGCTGGCGAGACAGCCTCCCAAGCTCCTCCTCCTCATCCTCCTCTTCCTCTGACCCACTTTCACATGGGGGTGTGCGCAGCGCACTGAGATCTGGATACAAGCGTTTCTTCCCCTGCTTCTCGCTCTGCACACTTCCATCCTCCCGAGATACCTCACCTTTTGCCGGAGACAATCGTCTCCTCCCCTGTTTCACGCTCCGCACGCTCCCGTCCCCCTGAGATACCTCACTTCCTGCCGTCTCTGATCTCTCCTCATGTAATTGTTCTAGAACTTCCTGTCCTTTAGTAAGTGCGTCATGACATCTGTCATCTGTGAGACAACTACGGACTATTTTCCAAAGGGGTATCACCCCACCCTCTAATATGCCCTGCTCAGAAGCAAAATCGATATCTTTGCCTAATTTATCCCAACTAGGTATAGTAAGACTGCCCGAATATGCAAACCACGGTGCAGCAATATCCACCTTCTGTAAAAATCTCTGTAAAGTGCTATGTCTCACTTTCAGGCCCTTGGAGCGTAACAGGCCGTCTAGGGCCAGAAGAAGTGGACTTGAAGATGTGACACCCATGACACAACAACAAAACAGACACAGAAAACAAAAATGAAAGCACACAGAAAACAACAATGAAAGTACACAGTGCAGCTGCAATAAAATATGAGGCTCTCTCTTTCTTTGTAGAGGAGCTGATTCCGCTTTGGTTGCGGGTCCCGCTCACCGGGACGATGGGGTCCCGCTCTCCGGGACGATGGGGTCCCGCTCTCCGGGACGATCTGGTGCACCACTCCTGACGACTGAGAGTCCTGGTTTTCCCGGGTTTCGGCACCACTTGTCGCGACCCCTTTGCCCGCAAGGAAGACGCAACACCAGGAATCTTCTTTCAGCCGTTTATTCGGATCCTCGAACTTTCTTCTACTACTCCCCGGAAGCCCCTCCCAGCCTTAATAAAGTATCCCAAGGCCCAATGCAAAGCTGCCACGTGGAGCTTTCTCATAGGGTGTTAAAGAACCATGCGCCAACTCTCCCAAATAAGGAGTTGTTTGTCACAGACCACAACGAGGCCAGCGCCATCTTGTAATGGCGACCACAGTCCGCCGAAGCGGCTCACCACACTATGGCTGTTACAGAATCCCTCTTGAACAAGACATCAACATATCTATTGGGTGATCTTTGATAGGCACCTTTGCCCCAGAAATTCCCAAGGGAGGTGTTACCTCTATCTTTGGGCAATTCAAAGACCCATAATTCACATGCTGCTCCTGATATTTATCAATTTACCTGAAAAATGTCATAGATTCATCCTTTTTATGGCTGAGTAATATTCCATCCTGTATATATACTTTCAACAGATTTTTTAGTCATTGCTATAACTTTCCATGATGTGTTTGACTTTAACTTCCCAACTTCTCTTTCCTTATCTATTATTGTCTAACAGGTCATCCTCTTCCATGCCCACTTTTGTGGGGAGTAAAAAGGTACTTCTCTTTGAGCTTGGTTGTGCCTCTACACAGATTCAGATTCAGTACCAGGTCTCCTGTTATAAATTTAGGAATGTTGTGGACTCTGTGACATGAGCAGTTTAATAGACACTAAGTTTCTATCTGTACAGTCCTTACCACCACCTCCCACAGTTATATATTTTATAAAAGTTTCCTAAGGTAATCAAGAATACATGGAATGTACCTGCAATAGGAATAAAGTCAGATTATTCCTGAGAAAAAATATGAGAGATGTTAAAATGGGGAAAAGTAATGATGTGTCCTTTTTAATGGTGTTGTGAGGCAGGTCTCTCAGAAAACATACCAAGTCTCAGTTTAGTCCAAATTGAAGAGTCTTTATTTAGCCAGCAGGCTGGCAACTGCCCCCCACAGGACTCATAACTATCTCTGCAAGGAATAGCCCTGAGCCTAAGCATTTGGGGATATTTAAAGGCACATCCAGGTTGACATAGCTGGAAGCAAGCAGGTATAGAAGCTGAACTGGGCAATTAGTGAGACAATACATGGGTACATTGGTATTTCCCATGGGACTTTCCAGGTTGGCATAGCAGCAAACAAGCAGAAGGGAAGTGGCTCAAAATGACCCTAGTTAAGTACAAGTTAGAGAATGGTTACTAATGTCTAAACCATCAATCTCTGACAAAGTGCATTACCCCCAAAAAATTAAAACCAAAGAGAACAATATTACATTGTATAAGAATTTCTATTTTGTGTTGCCAAGAGTTTTATGTTAGGTAATTATTAATGGGTACAGAGGCAGGACTTTCCCATGGGAGAAGCATTTCTTACATGATATAGAGTCTCAGGGTAAAATGGAGTCTGTTTGGTCATTGGCCATATAACCTGGTCTGTAACAATGGTATTCCAGACAGATATTGGGAATTATCTGAATTTTAGAGTCTGCTTCTAAAATTCTGTTTGGGGAGTTAATTTTGCAGTCATGGAAAGATGAACATTAAGTCATGGAAGGCTTTTTTGTTGATACTTTTCCAAGGTAAAAGTGTCAGAAACTAAATTTAAGCACTGGAAGAAGGATGATAAATAGGAATGTAAGGATGATAAAGGAGGCACTAATTCATTAAACACCTTTTCTTTCATCAAACTTTCTTATGTAATTTTTCTAGATTATTTATTTATTTATTTTTGTTATAGATTCAGTTTATTAGATTTAAATTATTTTTAGTAGTAGGACCTGGGATTGAACCCAGGGTCACTTAACCCTGAGCCACATCTCCAGCCCTTTTTAATATTTTATTAGAGGCTAGTTCCCACTAAATTGCTTAGTGCCTTGCTATGTTGCTTAGTGCCTCGCTAAATTGCTGAGGCTTGTTTGAACTACCAATACTCCTACCTCAGCCTCCCGAGCTGCTGTTATTACAGATGTGTGCCACTAAGCCCAAATAAATTATATTTATTTCAAGTAAAATTTCATTAAAATATATTTCTGATCACTGGTTTTCTATTCCCTAGAAAATCCTTTGTTAGATTTTGCTTAACTTTCAAATTTAGTGTGTCTGTTTTTGTTTCTAGATTAACCCTACTTTAAAATAATAATAATATAAATAACAATGTTAATAAACTAGCAAACAATAGTACTTCTCACATTATATATTTCAAATAATTTTATCTAGTGAAGTAATGTTATTCTTTGCTTGTTGTGTATGTTACCAAAGATAGCATTGCCATCTCAGATTTATTTTTTTATTGATAAAAAAATGACAGCAGAATCCATTACAATTCTTTTACACATATATAACACAATTTTTTTGTCATCATTGAGTTTCTTGAAATCCTGATGTATTCTGAATATAAATCCCTTATCATATGGGTAGATTGCAAATAGCTTCTCCCATTATTCAAGCTATTTATTCACTTGGTTGGTTGTATCCTTTGCTGTGCAGAGGCATTTTGGTTAGATATCATTCTAATTGTCTTTTTAAATTTTTTTCCATATGCTTTGGGGGTCTAATCCAAAATCCATTTGATTATAACAATGTCTTAAAATGTTTTCCTCTAGTAGTTCTGTAGTTTGGAATTTTCCATTTAGTCTTTGAACTATTTTAAGTTATTGTTTTACTTAGTGAGAGATGGGTATCTAGTTTTATTCTCGTGCATATGAATATCCAGTCCCCCAGAACCATTTATTGAATACACTATTCTTTCCACAATGGTTTTATACTATTACATACTTGCTGTGGTTTGAATGCAACCACATGAATACACACACACACACACACACACACACACAAACACACACACATATATATACACATGAATATTAATATATATGTATATTTATGATATATGTTTCATAAATATATGTGATGTACTTGTAATATTACATAAATGTATTGGGGGGATAATACATAACTTTCCATCTTTACATACTGGAAACTTCATGTGCTATTTAAAAATGTTGTAAAATGGGGCTTAATAAAGGATGATTGGATCATGAGGACTCTCCCATCATGAATGGACGAATGTCATTATCCTGGGAGTGAGAACTACAGTGCATTTGTCCTTATCTTGCATTCTCTCATGTATATTTTTCCAGCTTTTTCTGTAGGTTGCACAGTAAAAAGGCCCTTACCAGATGTTAGTGTCATCTTTCCAGCCTACAAACTGTGAGCTAAATAAACTTCAATCAAGTACAAATTACCTAGTCTATGATTTTTATGTTTTATCAACACAAAATGGACTAAGACAACAATAATAAAGGACTATTTTCACTTTGGGAAGGTAATAGTCCATGAAGTAAATGAATAGTTTTTTTCACATGATTTCTCATCTGGACCAAATTAACTTAGTGCAAACTGACTCACAGATTTAGATTGTTCCTGGAAAAATTTGTAGTACAGGAAAAATATAAAAGAATTTTCTATTTTATTCCTAGGGATGATGTATTTCTGAACAGGTATTAAAAATTATTCTAATAATTTTTCTTATAAATTGGTGAAATAAAGTTTTGTCTTTTAAAATAAACAAAAATAACCATCATTTTTTTTTTAGATTTCTAGTACCCTAAGGTAAATTTTATGTGTAAGAGTAGTTTCTGCTAGAGAAAGAGGAATTAGGATATCTTTAAACTAGATACAACTCTAAGCAAGTCCAGTATTTAAGAATATATTTTCCATTTCCTTGTCTTAAAATAAAATATAAAAAGGGCTCAGGTGTGGTTCAGTGGATAAGTGCCCCAGGGTTAATTCCATCCATTCAATCTAATATCCTTATATGAGCTCCATGTGATGACATCAATTTGTATCCTTTCTTTCTGAACATATATTTAATATGGAATCAAGTTAAAGTATAGTTGTTATAGAACACACACTTTACAGTTAGAAGAAATTTCTCCAGGATTGCTCTTAAGGTATGTAGCTTTAACAAATTGAAAATTATGTAGGCTAAACAAAACAATTTCTCCAACAATTCTACAGTGAAACCTGTGGTAAATATTGAAATCTACTTAAGGTAGTCATAAATATTGTTCATAGAAAATTTGGTCTGTCTCTTCTTCCAGTAGATGATAGACTTTGAATTTTATGCCCCCACTAAACCCTAGTATGAGCAGGAGTTATTGAGTTGTTTTTGAGTGCAAATGCACTCTTTTTAGGTACTCTTTTCCCTGTTCCAGAAGGTCAATGTTCCTGATCATGACTGCACCATCAATTTCTGTCCGTTGGAGCTCTGAGGATGACTCAGAGTCCCTGGATGACAGCCTTCAAAAGACTTGGAGAATGAAGATATGCTTTGTTTTTCTAAGCATAAATTATTTTCTAAATTTAATAATGTAAAATAAAGAATATAGAACAATTATGGGGCATGCTATTCTGAAAACTTATATTCGTGGGGGTCAATGTGCTCTTTTTAAATTTATTGTGAATAATATAAGATTAACACAAGTAATGGTGCATAACTTGATTACATTAGAGCATTTGTAAAAAAAAAAAAAAGACCTGAAAAGATATTTCTGGATGTAGATAGATACAGATTAAGTATAAGTGGTATATACAAATGCTACTGAATAAGAGCTAATATACAAAAGCTATTGAATGTTGACTGACAGCTGCTATTCCTTATACAGTTCTGATTGCCTAAAATGTTTTTTTTCAATATTTTAGTTGTCTTTGCACCTTTACTTTATTTTATTTATTTATATGCAGTGCCGAGAATTAAACCCAGTGCCTCACACATGCTAGGCAACTGTATTTTGTTGATCATTGAGAAAGTACATGTCTAGTAATAAGACTTTGTATTAGTCTATTTTCAAAGTCAACATCTCATACATTTAATCTATTTTGAACAAAGCTGGAAATATTAAACAGCCAGTATATAATGCCTTCAGGAAAATATGTGAAGCAAATTCTGTAAGGTATACAATTACTTATTAATTTCACCTATTATCTTTCTATACTTTATGTTCTCTAACTTGAAAATCTGATAATGTATTATAGTTAGAATAACATTAAAATATACTTTTTAATGCAATGTAAAGTTTGGTAATGACCTTCTGTTTTTTACATATAAAGACAAACAAAAAATGAATCATACTTTATCTAATATTTTAAATTTGTGTTCATTTACTCAAAAAGTAATATTTTTATTTGAATTGATTGGAAGAAAACTCATGAAAAGTCAAATTTTATAAAGTTATTTATTTAGGGGATGTTTTAGAGAATTTAATTAATCAATTAATTAACTGTATACTTATTAAGTTTTCACTAGGTACAAGGCAGAATTAGTCATCAGACAACATGGAAATAAATGAAGTTTTCAAATTAGCATAGTTTAAGTTTTGGAGCTTGCAATGTTCCCTTTAATTAAACTTCATTTTCTGTTTCCATTTTAGCATAATCTTAAAATGATTTTGGTAAATATTTTTGAATACCTTTTAGTTAGATGGAAGTGTGAGTAACTGAATAAATGAACAAAAGAAATATGTGCCTTGTCCTGTATATAATATATAATCTAGTTTTAGACAGACACTATGCAAACAAACAAAAATAACAGTGGAATATGTTAACTGGCAAACAGGGGCAATTATCAAGCTTTTAGGCAGAAAGAGATTGAAACTAATTTGTTGGGAGAGTTGGGGCAGGATGTGATGATTTTAATAGTCTAAGTTCTCCCAGCCAGCAATTATTAACATTGTTAAACAAAATATAATCTTACATTTGCAAAATCATATTATATTTTTTTGCCTTTTATAATTTGATTATATTTTTTTATAACAAGTATACTTATTAAACCAAACTCCAAAGGCAAATTACTGTATATTATAAAGTAGAAACAATTGGCTATGAATATCATTGATACATGTAATATCATTGAGCAATATAGTCTGTTATTAAAATAAATCTATGAAAACATTAAGGTGGAATAGATGTGCTTTTCTCAATAGGAGAAAATAAAAATTAATCAATAATTCTCAAACTTTTGTGAGTAGTGGGATTGATAACTGGGAGATAATTGCATGATAAGAATTCACCCTACCACTGAGCTGCATCACCAGCCCTTACATTTTTTAAGCACCAAATGTCACTGTCCAGTATATGTATATTTTAATATTTGACATTCCTTTTGGAGAGTTGGGATCAATAACCAAAGCACTGATTGAAAATAAAAATAAATGCATCTGGTAAGACAATGTAGATACTAAGTGTGTGTCAATAGTATAACATTGTCAGGAGTCATCCATGGACTGTGTATGAACTATTGTGCATAGTAGCTTCCTGAGGGGATAAGAGTGGCACTGACAACTCTCTGGAGCACTCTGCAAAGGTATTTACTGTCTGATGCAGGTAAACTTTCCCCTCAAGCTCTGTCTAAGATCCCACCAGCACCTGAGATGGGTGTGACCTGCCAAGATGTCGATTACCCTGATGACTGCAAGACATCACAGAGCAAGACTATGACCTTGAAACTTTACCCCTATCTTTGATGCACCCTCTTCAATAAACTACCAGAGCCATTTTGTCTTTGTCTAGTTCAAGAACCCATGTGAACTAGAATTATCAGGGGCTTAACTTTTGTAAATATATTTCTGAGTGTTTGTATTTTATTATATGTTAATTATTTGAGATCTTGAGATTTAGGGTGGTGCTTTAGGGTGGTGCTTTAGGGTGGCTTGGATTCCTCTGGGCAGTAGAACCCTCCAATGAGATGCTGGCCATCTTCCCCCTGAAATAACATCATTGCATGAAAGTACATTGTGAGCTTACATTCATATAAATGCAAAAACCTATGACACAGGAAGTGATTTCTATTTTGTTAGGTATTTATTTTCTATGTAAATGCAACTTTTTATAGTGAGATAAATTGTCCTGTATTTATCCTGCTCCTCTGTACCTCATTTTCTTATAATGAGACTCAGAGATGAAAATACTAGCATAGTAGTTTTCATAGTGTCCTCCAAAAACTTGGCCTCAAAATCAAAATCTTCTAAAGATCTTGTTCAAAAGTAAACTCACTGTGAACTATCCCAACTAGCCAAGCTGGAGACCTGAGCTCAGTTTATAAGATCTGGCTACATCAGTAACTGAGAAAACAGTGAAAGAAGCACACAACACACAGAAATACCTTTTGCTTGCAGGAATCAGGGACAGCTCTCAATCTTAAAGGTCCATTGAAAAGAGCAAGAGACAGCATCTCTGAAACCCTATTTTTTGAGGAGAAAGACATTGGAGAAAGTTCAAACCAAATAAGGCAAGGGATTAGGTTTCAGGGGGTTGCTTGGTGATGTGTTGTGGTCAGTAAATTGACTGACATCTTGGAAGGCCACACTCATCTCAGGTGCTGTGTGGGATCAAAGGAAGAGTGAGAAAAAGGGACACATGTGTCACACAGGCCAGTGAGGGAGAAACATCAGTCCAGTCTCTGCATGCATTCAAATGCTCATAGCTCACACACAAAGCCAATGGCTGGCATGTGACAGTGAACCAAAATACTTCTGAAAACACACTTCTGGAAATAGAGCTCTTGAAATCATTTTCTTTTTAATTAATTTTTTGAAGATAAATGACAACGGAATGCATTACAATTTTTATTACACATATACAGCACAATTTTTCATATCTCTGGTTGCATATAAAGTATGTTGACACCAATTCATGTTTTCATACATGTACTTTGAATAATGATGTCCATCACATTCCACCATTTTTGCTAACCCCTGCCCCCTTCATTTCCCTCTCACCCCTTTGCCCTATCTAGAGTTCATCTCCCATGCTCCCCTCCCTACCCCACTATGAATCAGCCTCCTTATATCAGAGAAAATATTTGGTATTTGTTTTTTAAGGATTGGCTAACTTCACTTAGCATTATCTTCTCCAACACCATCCATTTACCTGCAGATGCCATGATTTCATTCTCTTTTAATGCTGAGTAAAATTCCATTGTGTATATATGCCACATTTTTTTTATCCATTCATCCACTGAAGGGCATCTGGGTTGGTTCTACAATTTAGCTATTGTGAATTGTGCTGCTATAAACATTGATGTGGCTGTGTCCCTGTAGTATGCTGTTTTTAAGTCCTTTTTGTATAGACCAAGGAGAGGAATAGCTGGGTCAAATGGTGGTTCCATTCCCAGCTTTCCAAGGAATCTCCATACTGCTTTCCATATTGTCTATACCAACTCAGTGTCCCACCAGCAATGTATGAGTGTACATTTTTCCCAACATCCTTGCCAACACTTATTGTTATTTGTCTTCATAATAGTTGCCATTCTGACTGGAAGTGAAATGATATCATAGAGTAGTTTTGATTTGCGTTATTCTAATTGCTAAAGATGATAAACATTTTTTCCATATATTTGTTGACTGATGGTATATTCTCTTCTGAGAAGTATCTGTTCAGGTCCTTGGCCCATTTATTGATTGTGTTATTTGTATTTTGTTTGTTTGTTTTTGGTGCTTAGCTTTTTGAGTTCTTCATATACCCTAGAGATCACAATAGCAAACCTTAAACTATACTACAGAGCAATAGTAACAAAACTAGCATGGTATTGGCACCAAATAGACTGGTAGACCAATGGTACAGAATAGAGGACACAGAGACTATCCCACAAAATTACAATTATCTTATATTAGACAAAGGTACCAAGAACATGCTTTGAGAAAAGATAGCCACTTCAACAAATGGTGCTGGGAAAACTATAAATCCATATGGAACAAAATGAAATTACACTCCTATCTCTCACCATGCACAAAACTCAACTCCAAATGGATCAAGGACTTAGGAATACAGAGACTCTGCATCTAATAGGAGAAAAAGTAGGCCCAAATCTCCATTATGTGGAATTTGGCCCCAACTTCCTTAATAAGACTTCTATAGCAAAAAAAAATAAATAAATAAAACCAAGAATCAATAAGTGGGATGGATTCAAATTAAAAAGTTTCTTCTCAGCAAAATAAACAATCTGTCAGGTAAATAGAGAGCCTACATCATGAAACGATATTTAATTGCTCCTTGTGAATTTAACACACTAAGTATGTACAATTGTACTGCTTCAGTGAATTATCTTTACTAATGCATGTACTATATATTAGCATCCATTCATACTTACACATTCAGATAAGAAGCCATCCTCTTGTTAAACTTTCCCTAGCATGTACTATATACTCATTACCAGTGAAATTCTAAAGTGCTTATTACTGAATTAATAGAACATATAGTTAATAACAAATACTCTGAAACTCAAAGTTGATATGTTGGTTTCCTCCTGTTTGGCATGTGTCCCTGGGCAAATAGCAAATTATTTTGCTCAGCTTCTTCATTTGCAAATATCTAGAAAAGGACTTACTTTATTATGTATTACCATGAGTACTTGAGTTAATGAAAAATAAAAATCTCAGAACAATATGTGATGAAAGTTTGAGAATCACTCATTAATTGTTTTCTGTTATTATTTTTAATCTCATTTATTTCTATTCTTAGTCACTGTATTAATGTAGTTATAGATATATTCCATGATTTCAAATGTTGAGTAAGTTTTTCCAAGGTAATTCTTTATACTTATTTCCATATTAATAGAATGTGTTATAAAATAAACCAAATAGAAGATAAGCTCCTTAACATGGATAGTGATCCTTGTGTGCACCTTTTACTATGGATTCTTTGATTTGTTCACTTGCACAAGTATTTACTCATTAAAAATACATCTAAAGCATGATTTTATGTATTGTTTAAATGTAGCTAAAGCATATTAACATGGAGCCTCAAATTGAAGACATGCTTATCCTTAGGCCTCTCTCATTATTTTTCTCCAACTTCCTTGCCAATTAACTTCCATGGGTAATAATGGTACATAAATAAGACCCTCACCTTTATGTGAAAGTTGTTATCTATATCTCCAAACAATTCAGTACTAGGTATAATCTCACTTACTTCTGAACAGTTTGGGAGTTTAATAAAAGCTTTCCCATGAATTTATAAAAATCCTAGCACTGTAATCAAAATCTCCCAAATTCCCCATAAAATAAAATACATAAGACATGTAATCAAATAGTCAAACTTGGACATCTCTGGAAAAAAATATTTCTTTATTAACTATGGGTTTTTTAAGCTTCCAATGTAATTCTCTGGAATTCCTTCTTAAGAGAACCACATAATTCATCTGAGAATTTTTTAGAAATTACATGGAATTTCCATATTTTCCATCTTAAGAATAAATAATTCCTTTAAAAATTTATCTTAACACTGAAAAAAATAGTTTTAAAATTTCTTTTAGAATGAAATTCATGGTTTTTTGTAATGTGTAAAATCTCAATTTCTTAGAGAAAAATTGGCTTTATATTGGTTTATGCTTTTGAAAAAAAAATTTCTTTTATTTTCTCTCCACTGTAGAGTAGAATATGTCAGATTTCTCAAACGTAGATTTCTAGTTTTACATCAGATTTTTGCACTTTACTTTTACAAAGTCACAGGTAATTGTATCAAAATATTATATAATTATAGTTTCCATTGTGCTTTTACTGCCAAAGTTTTTTTGAATAGGTCCTGCAAGTTTATTGTAAATTCTCGTGGTTCAAGATGAGTCCTAGTGATTTTAAACAATGGCTACAAGAGATATATGAGAATATTTTTCCACTATGATGAAGTAGCAGATGAAGCTCATCATAAAGAAAAAGAAAATTGCATCTCATGCTTTAAAAATGTATGTAAAATTTTATCCTTTATCTGCACACAAGCAGTTTAAAATGAGAATATTATAAGATTTCAGATGATTTTCTTAATATTTACTTATTATAATAAATATTTGATGTTTCTGGAAAAAAATGTTTGACACAAAACTATAGGTCTCACTGAATGTTTTCCCTGTTGGTGTTAATTCTTAATATTCAAAACTAAGTCAAGTTATACTGTGATATGGTATAATTATTTATTGGTAAATATATTTAACTTGGCCCACTTTATAGAGTTTTGCACTGAAGTATTTATACATAAGTAACATAGTATGATATTTAAATTTTATTATAGTAATTTATATTTTGACTTGACTTGAACTTAGTTTTAATTATTAGAATTTTATTGCTAAAACATGATTGCAACTTCTTAACTTAAAAATAAAATAGTATAATTTAAAAGCTAAATATGGCATCAGAAACTAATGTGACTCCAAATAACAGAACCTGGTTAACCTTGTAACTCAGTTAAAAGTGTCCTCCCATGTTCTAATTATGGTCTATATGAGAATTGAATGAGGCCCACAGTGCTTCATATCCCCATCTCCAAAAATGGTTTGGACCTTTCCAGTATACTGGATAAAAGAGGTGTTTCAGGTGTAATTGACTAGCTGTTCCTAAGAAATTATTCAAATAATCTGGCTCATACCTTGTCCTCTGTTTACCTGGTATCTCAAGCAATTCACAGCCACTCCAGTTATCTACAAGCATTTAGACTCCTCTACAAATGGCTCAGTGTATCTCCTAATGTGAATGCAGTGTTCACACCTTGCCAACCCTATCAACACAAACTCTTCTTCCTTGATCCTCACTTGAACTCAAAATATGTTTTCAGTAATATCCATTAACACTTATATTCTTTTCTTATTTTTCTTATACTCTCTGTAAAAACTAAAGTCTGGATGTCAGCTGGAGGTGCTGGCTCTCTAGCTTCACACATGGGTACCACAGAAAAAGTGTATTCAGCCCTTGACTAAATTTCCCTTACCATATGCATGTCACTGTTTCCTCCTTTTCCCTAAAATACCCAGCAATTTTGAAGTATATGCTTTTGTCTCAGATACATCTCTTTGATTTTCCACTCTCCTCTCCAGAGTCCCTCATTCAATATTTTCACAGATGGTTCTCTGTATTTTTGCCTTTTAATATTGCTATTATTCTAAATTTAAATATCTCTGTCATCCAAATTTTCAATGGTCTTGCCTTGCACCTCACTTCAACCATCTACCCTCATTTGTGGTCCTTGTTAAAGCTGATAGTCACTTCACTTCTAAAGTTTCTATTTCAGCATGCAACACTTGGGCTAAGAAAAGTAAACTGAAGGCTGATTTCAAACCAGCCTTTAATTACATGAAGAGTTCTTCCCAGAATGTAATGACTAATCTTTTGAAATTTTCAATAGAATTGCTTAAGCATAATTTTGGAAAGATCCTTAGCATTTAGGTGCTTCATAATAACAATGAAAATGTAGATTTCAACTTTGGATATTTTTAGCACAGGTTTTACATAATTTAATGTGTGAGATCCTTTTTATTTAATGACTTCTTATTTCCTAAAAACAAACACACACACCATTTAAAAAAATAGTAGATATTGTAAGATTAAGAGAAAGAACAATCCTTGCTGTAGAAAGGTAAGATAAAAAAAATGAATGGATGAATGAATGTTAAATTCATAATATAGACCATGAATATAAACTATTCAGAATATAAAACATGCTGTACTTGAGCAAACTATGGGTCTACAATTTTTTGTAAAAAAAATTCTTAAGAAATAGAGATAGAATGTTTCAGTTCATTGCTATTGTATTTCTTCATCTATAGTGGCAAAAATCAAGGGAGATTAAGAGAGTTGGAGTTATAATATATGAATCTTGATGGATTATTTTAAGAGTAAATTCTGTTGTGCTAAGGCAGTGAACACATTCATTAAATTGTTCTTTTTAAATTATTGAGGTTTTGCAATGTACTTTTTACTATTCTTTGCATGCTTATTCCTTGACTTTTGTGTTAATTTGATGTTTATTCATTAAATTTAGAAATCCAATTAAGTGCTATGCTGAAAATAAGTGCTTAAAGCTTTATTCTGATGAGTATTTATGCTCATATTATAAGTCCATGAAAACAGGGCTGTAAACTTAAGTTCCCTTTCCTTATTACTGTGGCAACCTATACATTGTTTTAATGAAAAATACAGTATAAAGTTTTACCAAGCATCAAAAATGCTCTAAACAAAAATATATCTTTCTATCATATATTTGAATTGATAGCCTGCAGAACTGAGATAACAGGTTTTTGTCAGTTAAGAAGTTGATATAAATAGCTCTGTAAGCTCCATATTATTTTCTCATTACTTGCTATGATATTGTGTGGGGGGCATTGCTTATCAAGTTGTAAGATTTAATATGTTATCTCAGGCTAAAATGAAAGCATTATTCAAAAGCCTATGTGGATTTTTATTGCCATTAATGAGTTTGGCCTCACATCAATATAGTACAAAATAGCCTTATTTCATTAAATCAATATACAAAAAATATATAATGAAAACATGCTTTTATGTAGATACTTTGCTCCATTAAAAATAACACCTTTTAACTTAAATAATAAAGGGGATAATGATAACATAAAAATAATAGTAAACATCCAAATTTAACTTCAAGGGGATTAAATTAAGTGATAAATTAGTAGTATGAGCCCAGTGAACTTTTAGACATTGTAGTCAAGAATGATTCCAGTTTTATCAACTGCTTCTCTTAAACAGATATTACTTAATGTCTGCTAGTTAATTTTGCAGTTAAATTTGCATTAGTATTGAAAGACAAGTAAATATAGATATCTTCTGCAAATAGTGGTATCATTTACGTAAGTAATTTAAGCATGCTTTAAATAAAACACCCACTTTTTCTATAACTGGAAATAGATATTACTGAGAATGATTTTTGGCATGATTTTTTGGAAGACCCATTGAATTAATATTTGAAAATTAGTGCTCATGTTGGCTCAAAGGGAAATAATGTCTTTGAATAGGCCCCTGACAGATTTTGCATCCATGACAAAGCCAAGGGCATATTTATCCATCTTCATAATCAAGTGTAAGTTAAGAGTTGATGGGTTTGCCACATGCATACATAAATGATGCTTTTATCCTTTGCATCTGTTCATATTAATAATGATAATTCTTAAACAAGAGATTTTCATCTTTAAGATGAAAATATTACAAATGCCAACTAATTAATTAATCCCTTAAGTGTTTAATTCCATGTGTATAATTAAACACACATTTTGCTGGCAATACTTATAAAGCAAAAATTAAAATAATCATATCATGCTTGATTTTATAACAAATGGGTTGAGGATGTGACATTTTACATTTTGGTAGAAGCATCCTTTTTAACTCTATTTCTAAAACTACCTTTGGGAAAAATTTATCTTCACAATATTGAGGAAATAAGTAGTTACTCTTATTTTCTGAATTACAAAGCACACTTTGTATTAAAATTGTTAAAATGTACATATTAGCTATTTTTGCAAAACATAGAACATTAGTTCATTGCATTTCTTTTCTGTAAGACCAACTTACATGCATTGTAACACATTTTGTTTGGAAGGATTTGTGCAGTTTATTTTAAGATGCATTTCAAAGAGGTAGAAGACTACTATAGTTTATGTTCTTTTGGCTGATTTGACCATAGAATCCTATGTATTATTTAACCTTCAATTGCTTTCTTTCTTCCAAATAGTTTTGAATATTATTTCAGACTCTGTGTGAGGAACTATTATGCCAAAATACAAGAAAAATTTATTTCCTTCTATCACTGACAGCATTAATAACTTGCCACTAAATACTAAATCCTCAGATACCAGCATTTTAGTAAAGCAATACTTTGCATTTTGATGACATATTTATTTTTGTGAAGGAATTTTCATACACTGCAGGAAGTTTAACATTCTTGACCTTACTCGCAATTTCTATTTTACATCCATACTTGATAATATATGGGCAATTATTATTTTGTAATTGTTCATGTCTTGTATGCTCAATGTTTACAGGCCTAATGTATAAGTTGTTTATTAATAAGTGCTGCCAGTCTGGAAATCTAAAGAATTCAAAAGAAATGCTAACACACATAACTAAAAAAAAAGAAACAAAAAAAGAAAAAAAAACCTTATAGCTATAACAAATCTCTCTGAGAATAGATGCATTTAGAAAGACAAAAATCTTAATTCAAAAATCAAATTACTCAATCTCTACTTCCTGATTGTCATGTTCTGAGTTGCTTTCCTTCTTTACACCCTTCCAACATGATGTTCTGCCTCACCTCAGGCACAGGGCAAACTAGTTGGCCATCTATGGACTGAAAACCCTGAAACCAGGAAAAAGGTATACAACTTTATTTACTTCAGGTGTATGAGCACTGGGAAAATCCCAGGAGGTACTTTGACCCTAACTTACCATCCCCTCTAACTCATACTACTTCTCCAGGTTTCCTGAGTTAAAGACACCATGTGCTTTATAAAAACCAGACCCTGAGTGTGTAAGTTAACAATCAGGCTTGATGTTGAAATCTAAGATGAAAAAGGGAGAAAGTGAGGATTTGATTTGGGTAAAGGATAATGAAAAAAATCTTGCTAAGTTGCTCGAGCTGACTTCAAACTTGTCACCCTCTTGCTTCAATCTCCTGAGTAGGCGGGATCAGACTTTCATGTTCTGGATCATGTCGACTTTGGCCCACAGCTCTGTACAAATGTATTGTGTTGTTTCAAGTGTATACAGAAGCGTCAGCTTGATGTGTTATCTATATCACAGCATCCCCAAGAATTGTCCTTAAAAGAATGCCCAGATAATACTAAATGGGCATTATGTTGAAAAAAACATTTGTAGAGAAAATGATTGACAAATTTCTTGGCAGATTTTTTTTAATATACATGTTTGCATGTATAAACAAGGCAGCCATAGTATTTCTAGAAAACTATTCAATCTTAAAAAAAAAAAGATGCAAAACCTGTCATTTACAACAGCATTTGTGAACATAGGAGACATTATGCTGAGTGAAATAAGCAGAGAAGGAAATAAATTTCCTTACATTTGAAATCTAAATCAATTAAACACAGAGCAGAGAGTAGAATGGTAGTAGCCAGATGATTGGAGTTAGGGAAAATGGGGAGCTGTTGGTAGAAAGTTGCTAAGTTTCATTCACTCAAGATGAGTAACCTTGGGCTAGGGATGTGGCTCAAGCGGTAATGAGATCGCCTAGCATGCGCGCCCCGCTGGGTTAAATCTTCACCATCACATAAAATAAAATAAAGATTTGTGTCCACCGAAAACTGAAAAATAAATATTAAAAAATCTTCTCTCTCTCTCTCTCTCTTAAAAAAATAAATAAAAAGATGAGTAACCTCTGGAGAGTTCATCTCCAGCAAGCTTCCTGAAGTTAGTAGTAATATTGTGTCCTGTATATTTGTTGAGAGAGTAGATCTTAAATGTTCTCAACACACAGACACAGAGAGAAGGTAAGTATGTGAGCTTGTGTATGTGTTAGTTAGCTCAATTGTGACAGTGGTTTCACAATGTATATATACATCCAAACACCACATTGTACTCCTTAAAATATGCAATTTTTGTTTGCAAATTTTATTTGAATAAAGATAAAAAATCTTGTAAAGTAACTAAAAACTTCCCATCTTTCATTTTTGAAATGATTCCTTAACATAGGAAATATGAAAATAAATAAAAATTGTGTACCAGAATATACACAAAATATGCAATTCATTAATGTCATTATTAAACTATGATATTATGAGTTTCTGAAGGAGCTACTTTTATATTTCATTCTTGAAGTAGCTGTGTTCAAAATGGCAAAACACTGTTGATACGATTTCTATAAAAATTTTGCCAAAATCCCTACAGTCCTTAGATAAAAATTCAATAGTAAAAATTAACTTTTAGAGTGGATTTTCATTGCCAAATTCTTAAAATTGCTAATGCAAAGAGAATAGTTAATAAAGAATTACATAGTGAATGATGTGGTTTAGTATGTATGTGATTATTTAGCATTGTGAAAAAGAGCAGAAACACAGATAATTAAAAATTCCAATATTCTTGGTTTGATATATTATTTCTTTCTTAAATTTGCATGCATTCATGGTTGAAGTAGAGTAATCAAAGTCTATTAAAGAGACAGGTTTTTCCCTTAGTAACATTCCACACTTGACAATGAAGGTAAAAATGAGATATTCTCTTTATTACTCAAAGTTAGAGTTCCCTGGAAAGATGAATTGGAGAGTAATTTTGGCTCAAAATTCTTCCTTGAATTGGAAACAAATAGGGTTATTCCATCAGTGCCAACTGCAAATGGAATAGAGGGGACACTGGGAATAGAGAACTGCCTGAGCCCTCAGAAGGCCAATCCTGCACGATGGTCAAATCTCGTGGAGAGCAGAAGTGCAAGGTGCTTTCTTTAAACCTAAGTATAGCCATAGCAGCACACCCAGAATGTCTGAATGCAGACTGCCTCCTCAGTTCAGTTTCTCCCCACAAATTCAGTGGGATATTGCCCACTAGATGTTGCTTCTAAAGAACAGACTTATTATTCTTCTTCCCACAGGGAACCCTGGGTATAAGGAAGCAGACAGAAGCAATATTTACTTTTTTGGGGGGTGGGGGTGGTACTGGGGATTGAACTCAGGGACACTCAACTACTGAGGCACATCCCTAGCTCTATTTTGTACTTGAACTACAATCCTCCTTCCTCAGCCTCCTGAGCCACTAGGATTATAGGTGTGCACCACTGTGCCCAGCTGGCATGACTTCTTCATGACTATAAGAGACCATAAGTTTCTTAAAATTTTATTTATTATTTTATTTTCTATTTTTAAAGTTAAATATTTAAACCAAATAAAATGTAAGAGCATATGAAGTTTTTTTTATATATATAATTACAGAGAAACCATATGCCAATAATGCTTTAACTCACTTAGTAAGGAAAAAAAAACTAGGTTAGAGCTTAAATGAAAGAACATGTGATAATAAAGATCTTTATATCTGATGAAGAGTTTAACTGCTGTCAAATTCAAATTGCTATATTTAAACTGCATTATTTCACAGCTTCGTATTCACAACTATTATCCAAGGACACAACATGTCAATTCAGATAAGCATGGTAAAGTCAAGATTAAGAGATGATTAAAATAATAATAAGGACAGATAACTGCAAGTGTACTTATTAAAATACTTCAGAGGATTCTTCAACAGTATGGGATGGAGGTAACTTGCAATCAAGACCTAGCAGTATGTGATGATGTGTGAATGCCATGGAGGAGCTCAAGAAAAACGCCCAAAGCAGTTCTTCCTAATGGATGAGAGATTTAACCTTAGATGTTATCCAGTCCTTTAAGGAGAAGCCTAGGATCTAACCTCCCCATTTCTATGCAGAAATATGGAAAAAAAAGTTTTCCTTGGAAATTCACACAATTTTCAAGCAAAGAAATTTTGACTTTAAAGACACTAGTTTTAAATCCTATCTCTTCCACTTTACAAGCTGTATTGCTTTTGACAAAATACCAGAATACATTTTAAATTAATAAAGCAATTTAGAACATATGGTTAGTTATAAATATTCTCAAATAAATATCTCATATTTTATTAACTGAATGATATTGGATAAATTATTCTCATGTTTTACTTTTCTCATAGGGAAATTGAAAAAATGAATATTTACCATATAAAAATCAAATCTACTGAAACCTCTCAGGAATATTTTAAACATAAATCCTGATAATGTATGTAAAGTATTCACATTATTGTCTGTTTTAACAAATATAAATTATTCTCTATACTTTTTAAAGACAAAGTAATGAAAATACTAAACTGATTTTTTTTCTCATGAAACCACTGAATGAAACAAAACCACAAATAATTTCACATGTTGCTGATGTGAAGAACATTATTTTTTACAATTGCACAAAAATAAGGCAATTCATTTCTATCTGTATACCTAAGAAAATAAAAAATAGGGTCATACAAAATCCTGTGCACATATGTTTGTAGCAGCACCATACACAATATCTAACTCTGTAAATCACTGAAAATGTTAAGTGACAAATCAATATGAAAAAGTGACATATGTCCACACAGTAAAAGATTATTTTGCTGTATGAAGGAACAAAGTACTGATAGCCACTATATCATGCATGAACATTCAGACCATCATGCCATTTAAATGAAATCAAAGATAGAAGGCCAGTTGTTGCAGGATATCATTTTTTTAAATGTCCAGCATAGATAAATTTGAATCTATAGAGATCAATTAGATTAGTGTTTGCCAGGGCCTAAGGAAAATTACTACTAATAGGTACAGGGCTTCTTTTGAAGGTAACAACTTTTTTAGAATTAGTTAGTGGTGAGGTTATAAAATTTTCTGACTGTTTGAAAAATCATGGAATTCAACACTTTAAAGGAATGAATTACTGTCTTCTGTGACTCTATTATAAAGAACTGAAACAACCAGAAAATATTTAAAAGTGATTATTTCAGGATATTTGGCACTAAAAGTAGTTCATAATAGCATGAATGACCATCAGAAAGGAATACCTGAATATTTTTGGATAAAATAATAATGAAATTGATAATATGTTTATTCTGTGTCAGGTATTTGACTAAGTACTTTGCACAATTGTCTTTTTTATCTATAATTTCAACCTATTTTGGTAGATATTATTGTTGTTGTCATTCTAAAGATTAGGAAAGAAAACCAAAGGAAAACCATAATGTGTTCAAGGTGGTGGCATTGTTTAGGTTTAGGAACTGTCAAATTACTAATACCAAAACCATAGGGTTGTCTTGATTATTAATTAAATAATACATGTGAAGTGGTTAACATAGATGGGAATATAGCAGAATCTAAGTGATGATTAATTTTACTAAACAAATTTATCTATTACATGGTAACCACACATTTGGTCTAATACTATTCTAGTTGTTTCTATGAAGGTAAATTTTTTAGATGAAATTCAATCAGCTGAAGGCATTAACAGGAAAAAAGATTGACTTCCCAGGAGGTTGAGATAGAAGGAATATGCCAATAGACTTGAAATGCAACTCTTCCCTGGGTCTCCAGCCTGCCAGCCTACAATATGAATTTGGAATTTAGCTGTATCCACCATAAACTCTACCTCAATCTCGTTCTTTCCCTCTCTCTCTCTCTCTTTCTATGTATAAACACACCAACACACACATATATATGCACATAATTATATAATAATGATCTGTATTACAAATAGTATATGAATAATATGAATATATATTGTAAAACATCACTCATGTGTGTGTATATATGCACATTCACTACTCACATGTAAGAGATATACATACACACACATACCAAACACATATATACATAAATATATTTTATTGGTTCTATTTCTCTGGAAAACCCTGATTAAAGCATGCTAATAAGTTTTGGTTATTATTATTTGTGACACAGCAATCTGTATATGGGGTAAAAATGGGAGTTCATAACCCACTTGAATCAATCTGTGAAATATGGTATATTAAGAACTATGTAATGTTTTGAACAACCAACAATAAAATTAAAAAAAATAAAATAAATAAAAAACAAAACAAAAAAAAAGATAAAAGCAGAATACTAAAATTTATTTTATGATATTTATGTAATAAAATGTTCTACTTATACATTTAGCTGTTATACATAAATAAATATATAGGAAGAAGTATATGAATTAAAAAATGGAGAAATTAGATTTAGACTCTTAATTTTGTTCACATTAGTTGCCTAATTTGACTCAAGGCATGTAGGAATTTGTAGTTTAAATGGAAGAGCCCATTAAATATTTAAGATTTTTAAAAGAATTTAGAAACCATCAAATAAGACAACAAGAAAAACAAAGCACCAGATGTTCTGTAAATTTGAAGATGCAATTATTTGAAGCAGGGCCATAACTGACAGGGAAACACTAGGAAAAGGAAGGGCATGGTTTTGCCACCCTTGAGCATAAATATGAGAATTAGGGGAAAATCAGTTCAGGTGATGGGGACTGGGCTCAGTGGTACAGTGCTTGCCTAGAATATATGAGGTCCTAGGTTTGATCCCAGCAAGGCAAACATAAAAACAACAACTGAAATCACAGTTTTTCTTTGAGCTCTAAACACCATCTCAATTTCATGAATAATTTATGTAAGTATCTTAGAAATTCCTAAGTTTTAACACACCATATACAACAATTTCAAACTGAAACCTGGAGCCAGAATGCCTACTTGAATTGCCATATGAGTGAATTCAGGATACTAAAAATACTCTGATATTTTTATTATTAGTTGAACTGGCATAATGAATGTGTTCTCTTGAGTTTCGTCCAACTTCTCTAAAAGATCCCCCATATAAACTGTATAATAATTCCAAAAATGAAATGAATTCTTTCCTTAGGTTTTGAAGGCCTATAATTTTTTTTTTTTTTTTTTTTTTTTTTTAGCTTATATCTGAAAACTAATTCCTGGTGAAAAGTCTTGCTGAAAGTCATACAGCAAATTGATAGCAAAGCCACAAATAGAACCTAGTAATTCTTATTTTCAGGTCCAGACTTTAATCATTGAACCAGACGAATTGCCACTTTCTCTGACTGATCACCCTTAGCATTTAATCCTTCTTCCAAGATTTCCATTTATAGAGGTGACATAATTCAAAATTTCTGCATGGTTCATATGACAAACGCATGTGTGGGATTAATTTGCTGAGGATAACAAAAATCACAAAACGGAAATGGTTTGGTAGAATAAACTCAAAATGTGCTCGATATTTTACAATGGAAAACTGCCAGGAAAATGACAAAGATATGGAGTGTGTCATTACAATAATCTTGTGGCCTCACTTAGTCTATCAAATGCACACAGTGGTTGAAAAATAAATGGTAAGGAAATATTTACCAGAGATGCTGATGCAGAAAGATGTATTCAAACTCAAGACACACATTTCTATCTGCTCAAGTGCTAATATCCTCTACCCTGCAAGGGCTAAGCATTCTGCAACTTAAAATTAGTACCCTGAGCTTCATGGAGTAGTATAGAAAGTGAAGTAGCCATTGACATAATGCACATCTGTGACTCTGGGATTCCAGATTGCTGTGTATATTCTAAAGGGTCCAGCTGCTGCTCCCTGGATTGACTTTAGGAATGGCTGTTGCTTCTTATCCTCAAACCCAGGACTTAATAACATTGAAAAAATTTTTTTCAGCAACTTAACAAAAGGGAGAAACACAAAATACTATAAAAAAGCAGTATATTCCAAATCCAGTTGTGATTTCTAACGTGTAATAGAGGTCAATAAAGATATAAGTGAATACTTTTATCTTTCCTCTTTTAATTTTTCTGTATTCACTCATCTCATTTAATAACTCAGAAAATTAAAACACTCTGAATGTTCACAGCAAAACAACTATGTCTGATTAAACCTTTGATGAATTAAAATTGGAAGATATCCAATGTCATCTAGATTAAATTATAGCTTACTTATTTCTTAGATACATCTTCATAATATTGTATGTATCTGTATGTGTATGTGTCCATGTGTGCATGTGTATGTCTGCATGCTTCCAGTTTTTTTCTATTAGTAATTTATCTAGAAGATGAAATCTAAGTTAAAGTGAAATCACAGACTCTTAATGCATATCTTGTGAAGTTGGATTACTACAATTTAGACCAGCTCATTGTTTTATCAAACCTGCAAAAAAAGACAATGTGAAATTATTCTTTGCAAAGTCTTCCTTGTATAAAAAATGCTGCTTACCTGGTAGGTGTGTCCAAAGTGGTAGCATAATTTTAACTGCAGTTGAAGTCATAATATCCATGATTATTGTTAAGAACATCCGAAATAATTTCTATTATAAAATCTTGCAAGAATTAAAGAATGGATGAAATCACATAACTGATTTATATGTATGCAAATACATATGATTAAATGTGTAATTGTTTAAGCACTTGGAATTTTTCAAATATTCTATGCATTTCTTCTTCAAGAATTCCTAAAATTCTTGGCTAAATATGCTTTATGGTCTTTGGGATAAATCTCTGAGATGGTCTGAAAATTTTGTTCTTTTGAATACTAGCTCTGCATCATATGATGGTGTTTTCATGCAATTTCAAGTCCCACCCATGTCTGCATTTAAATGGTCATTTCCATGATTGTTTAATGCTTCTTTTGTTTTGACTTGTTTGAGTGTTTATTCCTCAAATGTTTCAGGGTCTACCAACCACCTGTAATGAAAATAAATAACATCTTGTTTTTGTCCCATTTCTGGAGTTTGGAGGGGGAGAGCAATTTTTTTTTTTTTTTTTTTTTTTGGTGAAAATCACTTGGCTGTATGTGGGTGGCTTTTTTCTAGGTAGTTTGTTCTGTTTATACCATTATTATGTGTTTGATTACTACAGCTTTGCAGTTCATTTTGCAGTTAAGTGTTTTTTTTTTTTACCTGCATCATTTCTTTAGCTCAAGATTGCTATGCCTATTAGTGATTTGTATGTGTGAATGTGTGTGTGTGTGTGTGTGTGTGTGTGTGTGTGTGTGTGTTTTGGTTTCTTATAAGTTTTAGGATTGATTTTACATAGGCATTTTGACAGGGATTGCATTGAATCTCTGAATAGAATTGGGTGTATGAGGATGTATTGACAATATTGATTCTTCCAATCCATGAATATGGAATTTTCTTCTTTCTGTGTGTCCCTTTTTATTACTTTCATCAATACTTTATAATTCTATTATAAAGATTTCTTGGTTATTTGATTAAATTTATTCTAAGGTATTTTACTTGTTTGCTTATTGATTGATTGATTGATTATAGATACTGTAGATACTGCAAATGTGATTGTTTTCTTCTCTTTTCATTTTTTTTTTTTTTTTTTTGCCAGGGATTGAACCTAGGAACACTTAGCCACTGAACCATATCCCCATTCCTTTTTTAATATTTTATTTCCAGACAGGGTTTCACTAAGTTGCTGAGGCTGACTTTGAACTTGTGATCCTCCTACCTCAGCTTTCCAAACTGCTAAGATTACAGGTGTGCACTACCATGCCAGGCTGTGATTGCTTTCTTGATTTCTAGATGAGATAATTTGCATTATTCATATAATATGCATATAAGTTACTGATTTTTGCTGATTTCTATTATGCGCACTACTGAATTTGTTTTATTACTCTTAATTGTTTTTGTTTTTGTCTTTGTTTGGTGGAGGTTTTTGGGGGGGTTCTATGTATGAGATCATGCCATCTGCAAAAGATAATTTGACTTCCTCTTTCCCAATTTGGATACCTTATATTTCTCTTTTCTGATTGCTTTGGCTAAGATTTCCAGTACTGTGTTGAATAAAATTTGTGAAATTGTGCATTCTTGTCTTGTTTCAGATCTTAGAGCTTTTCTTTCAGCTTTTCCCTATTTAGTATTTTTAATTGCTGGTTTATTATATATGGTCTTTATTATGTCAAGTTATATTACTTCTGTACTTAACTTATTCAGAATGTATTATCAACCTGATTTAAACATAACAAACTGTATACATGTATTTAAATATTACTAGGTAAGCTATAAATATGTACATTTTAAAATGTTCATGTATCAATTTAAAAAGATCCCTTTTGTGCACAATCCATTTATGATTCTGACACATATCTAAGTGATGAAAAGGATTAGATCCTTTGAAAAGATTATACATGGAAAGGATAGTTCAACGTGGATTTATAGTTCAGGGAAATAGTTCTGCAATATAAACATCAAAGCAAGCTATTTATTTAAAGGGGACTCAAGAGAGCAGTGGAGAGGATGGCCCCTTTGAGAGGCAGGTGTCCCCATACCAAGTAAAGTAAGTATTATAAAATGAAAGTAATGAGGAGCAAATCTAAATATTGCTAAAAGTACAGTAAGTGGACAACATAGAATTGGATTTGGCTTATGAGAGATGTTATGAACTTGGTAAAAATAGTTGCAATGAAGAAGTACAAATGGAGGCATTATTGAGAAAGAAGGAATGAAAAAGTCAAATAGTGGATAAAAGTATAGATGGTTCTTCCAGGAACGTTTGTAATAAAGGTAAAAAGAAATGGAAAGATAAGTGAAGAGCTACTCAAGGTCAAGTCTTTTATTATATTTTTAAGATCTGTATATATTATAAAAAGTGACCCAAAAATATAAAAATATTCAATAGTAAATTTTATGTTCTCAAGAAATGTTGTATATATTCAAGGTCATTTGTTCATTCATTTAAATATCTTATAAAATTAAGGATAAGTCCTAATAGCACTTGATTTGGATTTTTTTTCTTTTGGTTTGCTGTAATTTTTGTTTATCTGGCAATGTGGAAAATAAAATACTAATCACGAAACTCTGAAAAAAATTAATTTTAGTTTTTAAAATAAATCTTTCAAAGACATAGGGGGCTATAACTGTGTAGTAACACAGGTTCTATAGATCTTTAAAGTGCCATGAATTCCCTTTATCTCCCATATGGTTGTAAAGTATGATAAAGTTTTTCTTTTTTGCACTATTTTATAATTTTGTATCATAGGAAAAATCCTCAGGAAATAAAGGAGACTTTAATAAGATTTTGTAACTATGCAGTGAAATTTATGTATGTAAATGAGCTTCACTTATTTTTATATTTCTTTTTACAATTGCATAGTTATTTCTTTTAAACTGAGCAATGTAAAATATTTCATAATTTTATTCACATAACTTTGTTTATATTACTTTTATCTACATAATCTTATGTGTCAGTATGGGTCGCTTTAGTAACATGTTTTTCCTTGTGTTAGTTAAGTATAGACTTTAAAGCTTCATCATCACCTATCTCCAATCTAACAGAGTAACAAAGAAAAATGAGCTAGTTTCCTTGTGATAATAGTAACATTGATCATCGTATGTTTTGGATGAGACCTTAGCTTTCTTTGACAAGTTCATTCCTGAAGTATTTTTTTCTATGAAGTCAATAATTGTATTTTATAGACTTCTATCTAGTATTTCAAGGGAAAGCATCCACTAAGTTATATTGGACATAAATTTGCCATGTATTTTCTGAAACGTTTCTAGGAAATCCTGTACCTTGTGTGCAAGAGAGATTTGTCAGCACACTAATACTTTGAGCACTTTCCTTTGAATGCTTCCTGTGATGTTGCTTCCAACCGAAAATCACTAATATCCAGTAACCTGTTAGACACACAGATTCTCATGTTCCACACTTTCCTAATGTTATCAGAATTTCTACAAAGGGGGCCCAGAAATTTGTGGTTTAGCAAATACTCAGGTCAAACTGATTTTCTAAATTTTTAAATCCTTTTCACAAAGAGAAACACCATGGGATAATTAAATCAATTTTCAGGTTTTATTTCTTGAAGCTGTTTTAGAGTATTGAACATAATTAAGATGTAATATTTTCTCTCTGTATTTAAATTTATGTGGCTTATCTGATAAATTATTTTTAAATTATATAGAGATTAAAGCAATTAAACACATTGGTCCCTTTACCTTTAAGTAAATTTAAATTGTAATTTTTTAGATTATTTTTGTTGATATTTTTCACTTTGTAAAATCAGTTGTACTCATATGCTTTTGTTTTCCTTTCCATTAATATATTTGTATTTTTAAAAGATCATATTTTCATTGAATATAGAGGGTTTTTTAAATTTATGAATAACAGTGAAAATTAAAATTTTTAAAATTTTTTATTCAGCTGTTTTTGTGTCATGCTCTAGACATTGGAAACCAGATCCAGGATCAAAACTCATTTAAGCTTCTGTGATCTTCCTTCTTGTAAGTTTATTTACTAATTGCAAACTTATGAGGCATTTCAGAGGTTACATGCAAGGAAATGTCCATAATCTCTCAGGTACAGATCCAGCAGCATGCTAAATATGAAAAGACTGGCGTAAAGAATAATTTTATTATTTACCTATTGGTAAGAAAAATAAACAACTAAACATGTTCTCAAACTATGGAGACATTCCTATAAAGAAGGTGTTTTAATCAGCTTTATTGGTGCTGTGACCAAAAGAACAATTTTAGAGGAGGAAAAGTTTATTTGGCGCTCATGGTTTTAGAGGTCTCAGTCCATAGTTGACCAGCTCCAATCCTCAGGAACAGAATTAAGGCAGAACATCAAGGCAGAATAGTGTTGTGAAAGAAAACAGCTCAGGGCATGACTACCAGGAAGCGACAGAGAGAGAAAGCTCTCCTCATCACCTGGACTAAATATAAACACCAAAGTCACACCTCAAGTGGCCCACCTCCTCCAGCCATACCCTACCTACCTATGGTCAACACTAAGTTAATCCCCATTAAAGGATTATACACTGATTAGGTTAAGGCTCAGAACCCAATCATTTCACCTTTAAACATTGTTGCATTGTCTCATACATGAGCTTTTGAGGAACATCTGATATCTAAACAATAACAGAGAGTTCCTGAAAACATAGTTTAGTACAGGCATATTGAGGATGTCCATAAGAAACCATGTACTACTTGCCAGTTTTTAGGTTGCAGGAGGAACTTTAGTGATAACAAGATTCAAAAATCTTGATGACTGAGTAAGATTAAGGTGCTAATCATGAGATATTACTTGAACAAAATATTTTTAAAAGTTAAATGTAATATTAGTTGAATAATATAATTAATAGATAGTAATTCAATTGAAAGGACATATATAGAATCCCAATGAGAAATATCCATAAAATAACTGTAGTATATTTTGACATTATCTGAAGTCCCTTATATAAAAGATAATTACTAAAAAAATTATTGCAAAGAATATGACCCATTTTTTTATTATCAGATCAATGTGGTCCACATAGATACAATTTACATACTGTACACATAGCTACCAGAAATTGTTGAACTGAGGTGAGGTGGTCCAAATATAATATTGCATCCTGAACAATACTGGGCACATTTTCCTCTGTCCAACAACATGACTAAACTGAAATACAACAGTTGTCCACCTACATCTTCACAGTTTCTCTTTCTTTCTTTCTTTTTTTTTTTTTTTTACTTTTGCCCATATTTGAAATTTTTTTATTGGTTGTTCAAAACATTACAAAGCTCTTGACATATCATATTTCATACATTAGATTCAAGTGGGTTATGAACTCCCATTTTTACCCCAAATACAGATTGCAGAATCACATCAGTTACACATCCACATTTTTACATAATACCATATTAGTAACTGTTATATTCTGCTACCTTTCCTATCCTCTACTATCCCCCAGTTTCTCTTTCTCCTGTTATATGTGGTATCTTCTCATAGGGTATCCATTTTCAATTATATATTTCTTATTATTCTTTTCTTTATTAAAAATACAACATCTTTCCTGACCATTTTATCTATTTGTTGTCATATTTTCAGTTTAGTGAAGAAGTTAGTTATGTGGAGCTTGAGTTTTATTTTCAGGGCTCTGTATAAAGTGAACATACCTATTGGTTACAACTAAGTCTTTAAGAGGCAGGAATACTTCAAGGAAGGTGTTAACATTCAAATACACAGCATCAGACCTTTTTTTTTTTTTTATGGCCAGGGAACTGTGGAAGTTATGAGACGCAAAATAAGTTATAAGATTCCAAATAAGGGCTCCACATGCTACAGCAGACAAAAGCAATAGCTGCAAGATTGAAAAAGATATGAAGTAACATTGTCTGGGTGAATTCCAGAAACAATAGGGCTTGACTCCAATGAACCTGTTAAACAAATGTTTCTCCCAAACAGAAACAAGAAATTTTTTTTTAATTATTAAGGCCTTGCTATTAGTAGTTTTTCAAATTTTAGAATCAAAGTTCCTATGTATATAATTATTTTATGGGAACTTTCTTTATAACACTCAGAGGAAAAACTCCTTCTAGCTTTAGAAGTTCAATCAGACATTTTAATCCACTTATTTTTTTTTAAGTGGAGAATATGTTAATATCATATCAATAGTATTGTGGATAGTTGATGTAGTCTGTCAGTTAAGTCATAAATTACTTAATGATCAATATTAGCCATTAATATTGTAGATAATTCCTTGGAGATTTGTCAGAAATATTTGAATATTTGCACATACATAAATATATTAATATATATGTTGTGTTTGTGTAATCTTATAGTAGTCATTAGCCATTTCAGTATGAGAAGAAAGTGATATATTTAGGGTATTCCTAGTGGTTTTAAACTACTGAAAATAGCACCTTCTGGAGAATGTAGCATCATATATTTGTTACATATTTACACTTTATTGCTAAATGAATTAATATGTAAATTAAAATGCCTTCCTTCTATTTCTACTCTTCATGATTTGTGTCAAAGAGAATATACTTCATAAAATAAATAATAAAAATATTCATACCAAGGACAACAGTGTCACTGAAAAAATATAGTAACAGAAATTATATTTTATTGTGCTTGTTTTGTATGTCAAGGAGTAATTATTCGAGATGCTTAATTGTAATCCCAAGCAGCGAAGTCATATATCCATAAATCAAGTAGGGGTGACTAAGAATCACATTAACCAACCTATTACATTAGCTAGTTATCATTAACCCAATAACATGTAGAATGCTGATAAAGCTAAGGCCACATAACAGTCACAGAGATCAACTTGATGACCAATTTATTTTAAGATGTAGACAAAATGTTGATTTCAAAATGTAACCCCTTTGGATTCATCTCTCTACAATGTAGAAGCTATCTAATATCAAACAGTAAAGTACAGGGATCCGATGTCTCAAAGATATAAACAATAATTTTTATAAATGGATGAGTTATCAATGGAGAAATCCCTTTATCTTTTCTTATAGGACAATAAAATGTTCCTAAAAGGGCCAAAGGCTTCTGATTTCATTAACATTCTGAGAAAAACAACCAAATTAGGAGCAAAAGTCAAAATATCTACATGGAAGATCTCTAATGACTTGCTAATGACAAAAGAACAACAATAATATCATACAAACGTATCTCTCTAGAGCATATTTCAAATCAAACCATATTGTACCTCTAACTTCATTCTTAATATCATTCCAGTCTAGACAAAGAGCCCTCCCCTGACTTATTTTGAATATTAAAATTCCTGCTTTTCTACATTCATTGAGCACTCTGCTTTAGCCATCTTAAGTTCTATGCAACATCTGAAACAATTTGATCACTCTTCATACTAATGTTCCATGTATTCAAACATACACATATATTGATATAAGCACACATTCATACTATTCACATTGATGGGAACATATGTAGAGTAATTTAGAGTCATCTATAGTATATGGAATAACTATTGACTCATTAATGCTTTAAAATCTTGATCAAATGTACACACTGTTTAAGACAAGTATACTAACAAACGTATTTTTTATGCTTAATTTTGAAAGATTTTATATTAATTAGTACTATAGTATGAAATGAAAAAGTAGAACTAGCTTCTTTTAGATTAAATATAGGTTTTCGAGTAAATATATAACAACATATTACTGTAATTGCCATATTCTTATATTATTTCATATTGTTTGTGTTTTAGCATCCAATATGTTTCAAAAAGTTCTAGGAAACTATTTTGTATTGAAGAATCTGGTATTTAATATGCAAATACATTCGACTTCAAAATCCTATACTCAATCAATGATTGTAGCTACAATTATTATTATTATTATACTTATTATCATTATTATTATTATTTCTGAAATCCATAAACCACACCGGCAAGGAATTTCAAATTATATTGTAAAAAAAATGTGCAGGAGAACAGTATTGTATGCTTCCTTCACTCAAATATAAATTCTTTCATTTCCCATAATACTCAGGGTTATCTCTTCTATGTTTTCTAACATCAGTATTGTGAATCCTAAGAAGACCTGAGTCTCTCTTTTGGGTTCATGAACCTTCAACTTTTAGTATCTGAAGCAATTCCTCTTCCTCTAAGATTTTTCAAGCTTCTTTTTCAAAGTGAAAAAAATGCTAGTGGGTATGGTCTTTTATACTAAGTATCACCTTAGTTCTACTCAATTCTCTTTTTACTCATTTTTTAAAAATTCCAAATAACATTCATAATTCTTTTTATTTCATGAATCCAGTAACTAATATATTATCACAAAATTCCATTAAATACACAGAGATTATTTATAGCAAGTTTATATTAGTTTAGGCCATGAATCAGAAAACCTGGGTTGTAATCCCAATGTAACTATTATTTTATCTATGTAAGCTTTATGGATCTATTTAAACTCTAGATTTAATTTCCTGGTGTGTAAAGCAAACATTAAAAGTATAAGACATCTTCTAACTGTAATAGTTATTGAAGTATCAAATAGTTCTGTGATATGAAAATGTTGTGTTTTTCTCCTTTATGATTTTTTAAAGAGAAAGAAAGAGAGAGAGAGAGAGAGAGAGAGAGAGAGAGAGAGAGAGAGAGAGAGAGAGAGAGAGAGAGAGAATTTTTCAATATTTATTCTTTAGTTCTCGGCAGACACAACATCTTTATTTTTATGTGGTGCTGAGGATCAAACCCAGCACCCTGCTCATGCCAGGGAAGCGCCCTAATGCTTGAGCCACATCCCCAACCCTCCTTTATGATATTCTTAATAGTTAACAGCATCCAAGAAACCATTCACAGTATTTCAATCATATATCCTCTTTGAAAATGATTCATGTGTTGGTATATTATTGAAAAGCTGTGAGGATACTGATGAGTGAAACAAAATGATTTGTTTCATATATGGACACAGAGTTCTGAGAAAATCCATCCGTGCAGTGTAAGTTGGTTTGAGATTTGTGTCACAGTTATTGTTTTCTCTAGGAAGTACCAGGATAAATATTTCACAAAAAATAAATGATTTCCTCTCCTCACAAGCTGCTGCTCATGTGGTCTAAATCCAGAAGTTTTCTTCTTCTGTGAAGTATCTAATGAATTTCATGGTTATGATAAGAAACTTTAAAAATTTATTTTAAAAATTCATTTTTTTTGTTCAAATACTGAATGCTTAAGACATTATGTTTTAGACTCTTTAAAGTACCAAAACTAAATAATAAATTATTTTTAATCAAGTAGACTGGGAGACATAGCAATTCAATTCTATAAATGATAACAAAACACTGCCTTAACTAGATTCTAAATAATCAGTGGTTTTTATTTATTTAATTTATGTAGTAAATTGAGGGTTTAAGACAAATTCATAGATTTTTTTTAATTCTTTTTTTTTTAATTTTTTTTATTGTTGGTCGTTCAAAACATTACATAGTTCTTAATATATCATATTTCACAGTTTGATTCAAGTGGGTTATGAACTCCCATTTTTACCCCGTATACAGATTGCTTTATCACATCAGTTACACTTCAATTGATTTACATATTGCCATTCTAGTGTCTGATGTATTCTGCTGTCTATCCTATTCTCTACTCTCCCCCCTCCCCTCCTCTCCTCTCCCCTCTCCTCTTCTCTCTCTACCCCCTCTACTGTAAATCATTTCTTCCACTTGTATAATTCTTCTCTTACCCCTCATTTCCTCTTATATGTATTTTTGTATAACCCTGAGGATCACCTTCCATTTCCATTCAATTTCCCTTCTCTCTCCCTTTCCCTCCCACCTCTCATCCCTGTTTAATGTTAATCTTCTTCTCAAGCTCTTCATCCCTACTCTGTCCTTAGTTACTCCCCTTATATCAAAGAAGTCATTTGGCATTTGTTTTTTAAGGATTGGCTAGCTTCACTTAGCATAATCTGCTCTAATGCTATCCATTTCCCTCCAAATTCTATGAATTTTGTCATTTTTTAATGCAGAGTAATACTCCATTGTGTATAAATGCCACATTTTTTTTATCCATTCATCTATTGAAGGGCATCTAGGTTGGTTCCACAATCTTGCTATCGTGAATTGTGCTGCTATGAACATCGATGTAGCAATGTCCCTGTAGCATGCTCTTATTAGGTCTTTAGGGAATAGACCGAGAAGGGGAATAGCTGGGTCAAATGGTGGTTCCATTCCCAGCTTTCCAAGAAATCTCCATACTGCTTTCCAAATTGGCTGCACCAATTTGCAGTCCCACCAACAATGAACAAGTATACCCTTTTCCCCACATCCTCTCCAGCACTTGTTGTTGTTGGACTTCATAATGGCTGCCAATCTTACTGGAGTGAGATGGTATCTTAGGGTGGTTTTGATTTGCATTTCTCTGACTGCTAGAGATGGTGAGCGTTTTTTCATGTACTTGTTGATTGATTGTATGTCCTCCTCTGTGAAGTGTCTGTTCAGGTCCTTGGCCCATTTGTTGATTGGGTTATTTGTTATCTTATTGTCTAATTTTTTGAGTTCTTTGTATACTCTGGATATTAGGGCTCTATCTGAAGTGTGAGGAGTAAAGATTTGTTCCCAGGATGTAGGCTCCCTGTTTACCTCTCTTATTGTTTCTTTTGCTGAGAAAAAAATTTTTGGTTTGAGTAAGTCCCATTTGTTGATTCTAGTTGTTAACTCTTGCGCTATGGGTGTCCTATTGAGGAATTTGGAGCCCGACCCCACAGTATCTAGATCATAGCCAACTTTTTCTTCTATCAGATGCTGTGTCTCTGATTTAATATCCAGCTCCTTGATCCATTTTGAGTTAACTTTTGTGCATGGCGAGAGAAAGGGATTCAGTTTCATTTTGATGCAAATGGATTTCCAGTTTTCCCAGAACCATTTGCTGAAGATGCTATCCTTCCTCCATTGCATGCTTTTAGCCCCTTTATCAAATATAAGATAGTTGTAGTTTTGTGGATTGGTTACTGTGTCCTCTATTCTGTACCATTGGTCCACCCGCCTGTTATGGTACCAGTACCATGCTGTTTTTGTTACTATTGCTCTGTAGTATAGTTTGACGTCTGGTATCCCTATACCCCCTGACTCACACTTCCTGCTTAGCATTGTTTTTGCTATTCTGGGTCTTTTATTTTTCCATATGAATTTCATGATTGTTTTATCTATTTCCACAAGAAATGCTGTTGGGATTTTGATTGGCATTGCATTGAACTTATAGAGAACTTTTGGTAATATCGCCATTTTGATGATGTTAGTTCTGCCTATCTATGAACAGGGTATATTTTTCCATCTTCTAAGATCTTCTTCTATATCTCTCTTTAGGGTTCTGTAGTTTTCATTGTATAAGTCTTTCACCTCTTTTGTTAGGTTGATTCCCAAGTATTTTATTTTTGGGGGGGATATTGTGAATGGAGTAGTTGTCCTCATTTCCATTTCAGAGGATTTGTCGCTGATATACAGGAATGCATTTGATTTATGCGTATTGATTTTATATCCTGCCACTTTGCTGAATTCATTTATTAGCTCTAATGGTTTCTTTGCAGACCATTTTGGGTCTGCTAGGTATAGAATCATGTCATCTGCAAATAGTGATAATTTAAGTTCTTCTTTTCCTATTTTTATGCCTTTAATTTCTTTTGTCTATCTAATTGCTCTGGCCAGTGTTTCGAGGATTATGTTGAACAGAAGTGGTGAGAGAGGGCAACCCTGTCTTGTTCCAGATTTTAGAGGGAATGCCTTCAATTTTTCTCCATTCAGAATGATGCTGGCCTGTGGCTTATCATAGATTGCTTTTACAATGTTGAGGTATGATCCTGTTATCCCTAATTTTTCTAGAGTTTTGAACATAAAGGGATGCTGTACTTTGTCGAATGCTTTTTCTGCATCTATCGAGATGATCATGTGGTTCTTATTTTTAAGTCTATTGATGTGGTGAATAACATTTATTGATTTTCGTATATTGAACCAGCCTTGCATCCCAGGGATGAATCCTACTTGATCATGGTGTATAATTTTTTTGATATGTTTTTGAATCCGATTCGCCAGAATTTTATTGAGGATTTTTGCATCTAGTTTCATTAGAGATATTGGTCTGTAGTTTTCTTTCTTTGAAGTGTCTTTGTCTGGTTTAGGCATCAGGGTGATGTTGGCCTCGTAGAATGTATTTGGAAGTTCTCCCTCTATTTCTATTTCCTGAAATAGCTTGAAAAGTATTGGTGTTAGTTCCTCTTTAAAGGTTTTGTAAAACTCTGCTGTATACCCATCCGGTCCTGGGCTTTTCTTAGTTGGTAGTTTTTGATGGTTTCTTCTATCTCCTCAATTGTTATTGGTCTGCTTAGGTTGTCTATATCCTCCTGACTCAATCTGGGCAGATCATATGACTTAAGAAATTTATCTATGCCTTCACTATCTTCTATTTTATTGGAGTATAAGGATTCAAAATAATTTCTGATTATCTTCTGTATTTCTGAAGTGTCTGTTGTGATATTGCCTTTTTCATCCCGTATGCTAGTAATTTGAGTTCTCTCTTCTTCTCTTCGTTAGCATGGCTAAGGGTCTGTTGATTTTATTTATTTTTTCAAAGAACCAACTTTTAGTTTTGTCAATTTTTTCAATTGTTTCTTTTGTTTTGATTTCATTAATTTCAGCTCTGATTTTAATTATTTCTTGCCTTCTACTTCTTTTGCTGTTGTTTTGCTCTTCTTTTTCTAGGATTTTGAGATGAAGTATGAGATCATTTATTTGTTGGTTTTTTCTTTTTTTAAGGAATGAACTCCAAGCAATGAATTTTCCTCTTAGAACTGCTTTCAATGTGTCCCATAGATTCCGATATGTTGTGTCTGTGTTTTCATTTAAGTCTAAGAAGTTTTTAATTTCCTCCTTGATGTCTTCTAAAACCCATTGATCATTCAGTAACCTATTGTTCATTCTCCAAGTGATGCATGATTTTTCCTTCCTTCTTTTACCATTGATTTTCAGTTTCATTCCATTATGATCAGATAAGATGCATGGTATTATCTCTACTCCTTTATATTGTCTAAGAGTTGCCCTGTGACATAATATATGATCTATTTTTGAGAAGGATCCATGTGCTGCTGAGAAAAATGTGTAACTGCTTGATGTTGGGTGGTATATTCTATATATGTCAATTAAGTCTAGGTTATTAATTGTGTTATTGAGTTCTATAGTTTCCTTATTCAACTTTTGTTTGGAAGATCTGTCCAGTGGTGAGAGAGTTGTGTTGAAGTCTCCCATGAATATTGTATGGTGGTCTATTAGACTCTTGAACTTGAGAAGAGTTTGCTTGATGAACATAGCTGCCCCATTGTTTGGGGCATACATATTTATGATTGTTATGTCTTGTTGGTGTATGGTTCCCTTGAGCAGTATGTAGTGTCCCTCTTTATCCATTTTGATTAACTTTGGCTTGAAATCTATTTTATTAGACATGAGTATGGACACTCCTGCTTGTTTCCACTGTCCATATGAGTGATATGATTTTTCCCAACCTTTCACCTTTAGTCTATGTATATCTTTTCCTATCAGATGCATCTCCTGTAGGCAGCATATTGTTGGGTCTTGTTTTATGATCCATTCAACTAGCCTGTGTCTCTTAATTGGTGAGTTTAAGCCATTTACATTTAGGGTTATTATTGAGATATGGTTTGTTCCTCCAGCCATATTTGTTTATTAATGTTACTAAACCTGATTTGTTTTCCTCTTTGATTACTTTCCCCCCTTTACTGTCCTACCTCCCACTGTTGGTTTTCATTGTTATTTTCCATTTCCTCTTCCTGTAATGTTTTGCGAAGGATTTTTTGAAGAGATGGTTTTCTAGCTGCAAATTCTTTTAACTTTTGTTTATCGTGGAAGGTTTTAATTTCATCATCCATCCTGAAGCTTAATTTCGCGGGATACACGATTCTTTGTTGGAACCCATTTTCTTTCAGTGTTTGAAATATGTTATTCCAGGATCTTCTAGCTTTCAGAGTCTGTGTTGAAAGATCAGCTGTTATCCTGATTGGTTTACCCCTAAATGTAATCTGCTTCCTTTCTCTTGTAGCTTTTAAAATTATTATCTCCTTATTCTGTATGTTGGGCATCTTCATTATAATGTGTCTAGGTGTGGGTCTCTTATGATTTTGCACATTCGGCATCCTGTAGGCTTCTAGGATTTGGGATTCTGTCTCATTCTTCAAGTCTGGGAAGTTTTCTCGTATTATTTCATTGAATAGATTGTTTATTCCTTTGGTTTGGAGCTCTGTGCCTTCCTGTATCCCAATGACTCTTAAGTTTGGTCTCTTTATATCATCCCATATCTCTTGGATGTTCTGCTCATGGTTTCTTAGCAGTCTTGCTGAGCTGTCTATGTTCTTTTCAAGTTGAAATACTTTGTCTTCATTGTCTGATGTTCTATCTTCTAAGTGATCTACTCTGCTGGTAGTATTCTCAATTGAGTTTTTAAGTTGGTTTATTGCTTCCTGCATTTCTAGGATTTCTATTTGTTTGTTTTTTATTACCTCTATCTCCCTGTGTAATTGATCTTTTGCTTCCTGGATTTGTTTATGTAATTCCTTGTCAAAATGATCTTTCATTGTCCGATTTTGCTGTCTCATTTCTTCCTTGAGACTCCAGATCATCTGAAGCGTGTATATCCTGAACTCTTTATCTGACATTCCATCTGTTGTAGCTATTACCTCTTCTAAAGTTGAGTTGACCTGCATTGCTTGTGGTCCTTTCTTTCCTTGTCTTTTCATACTGCTCACGTTTCTTTCTGCTTGGTGAAACTGTTGTGTTTTTGAAATTTTCCCCCTATTTATTTATATTGCTCTTGTATAGTTGGGAGATCTCTCTTGCAGGGCGGGTAGTGGCTGTGTTCCTCCTCTAATTAGGGTGATCTGTCTACCATGTTGGTCGGTCGCAGGTCTGCCCACCCTGCGGGCGCGGGTAGCGGCTCTGCTCTGCCCCCACTCCAATTGTGGTGACGTGACTACCACACCCTCGGGTCGTTGGTCCTTATTCGGATGTGGGCAGTGGCTCTGCTCGGCCCCTACTCCAACTGGTGTGACGTGTCTACCACGCTGACAGGCCTCTAGGCCTGTTCCGCCAGTGGGTCGCAGGTCTGCCTACCTTGCGGGCTCGGGCGGCAGTTCTGCTCAGCCCCCACTCCAAATAGGGCTACCTGACTGCCTCTCCAATGGGGCGCTGGGCCTTTTCCAGACACGGGCGGTGGCTCTGCTCCACCCCCACTCCAACCAGTGTGACGTGACTACCTCGGTGCTACGTGTCCACCACGCTGGCAGGCTACCGGGCCTGTCCTGCCAGTGGGTCGCAGGTCTGCCTACCTTGCAGGGTCAGACGGCGGCTCTGCACAGCCCCTACTCCAAATTGGGTGACTTGGCTACCGCGCCGTCGGGTCACTGGTCCTGTTCCAGGCGTGGGCGGCTACTCTCTTCGGCCCCAGCTGCAGTTGAGGTGTCGTGATACCATGCCGGCGGGTCACTTGGCCTGTTCTGGGCGCAGGCAGCAGCTCCACTCTGCCCCTCTGGCCCCCACAGCACCCAGCAGGACCCAGACCGAGATGCAGTTACCGCGGGTTCCACAGCCCTGGGCCAAAGCAGCTCCGGGAGCCTGAACCTGGCCACTCCGAGCTCAGTGCACGCTCTGCTAGGAGCAGGTTCCCAGAAGCAGTCTCTGTGGGTTCCCCACCTCTGAGCCAAAGCGGCACCGGGAGCCAGAACCCGGCCGCTCTGAGCTCGGTGCACGCTCTGCTAGGAGCAGGCTCCAAGAATCAGTCTCCGCGGGTTCCCCAGCCCTGGGCCAACGCAGCTCCAGGAGCCAGAACCCGGCCACTCAGAGCTCGGTGCACTCTCTGCTAGGAGCAGGCTCCAAAGATCAGTCTCCACGGGTTCCCCAGCCCTGGGCCAAAGCAGCTCCAGGAGCCAGAACCCGGCCTCTCCGAGCCCGGTGCATGCTCCGCTAGAAGCAGGCTCCAAGGAGCGGTCTCCGCGGGTTCCCCAGCCCTGGGCCAAAGCAGCTCTGGGAGCCAGAGCCCAGCCTCTCCAAGCTCTCCGAGCTCGGTGCACGCTCTGCTGAGAGCAGGCTCAAAGACGCAGTCTCCACGGGTTCCCCAGCCCTGGGTCAAAACTGTTCCGGGAGTCAGAACCCAGCCGCTTCGAGCTCAGTGCACACTCCACTAGGAGCTGGCTCCAATACGCAGTCTCCGCGGGTTCCCCAGCCCTGGGCCAAAGCAGCTCCGGGAACCAGAACCCGGCGGCTCAGAGCTCGGTGCACACTTTACTAGGAGCGAGCCCCAAGGAGTAGTCTCCACAGGTTCTCTAGCCCTGAGCCTGAGCGATCTGTCTGCGAGACGCAGGCAAATACCAGCCTGAAATCACCTGTTCTGTAGCTGAATGAGCTGAGATCAGTAGAAAACAGGGATGATTACATCAGCTCTCCAAGATGGCGGCAGCTGTCCTCCTCCGTGGTCCGACCGGTGTCGAGAACCGAAATGGATCACTTCTCTCCTCTGTCTCAAAGCCAGAACTCAGCACTAAGCACGACCATTGCACCGCTGGCAGGAGCCCCCAGAATCCGCATCGCTGCACCCCCACTCCAGCACCTCGCTGCTTCCCAGCGCACGCCGCAGACTCCAGCCGCAGGGCGATCCGCCGATCAGGCAATGCGACCCTCCATGCGGAGAAATCGCCCGCGTCCGAGCCCCCACAGCTGAACCTCGCGCGATGGAAATCCCTCCACTAGATTCTGGAGCGCCTCAATTTCGCTGGAAATTCCCAACAAGACAGCCTTCAGCTGTTTCACCTCGTCTTTCTCCCACACAGTGACGCGGCGCACGGGGGTGATGCACTCCCTTCGCCGCCATCTTCCGCTCTCAAATTCATAGATTCTTAACCAAAAAGTTCAACTAAGCATGCTATTTAATTCTATATCACTTATTTAATGGATTTTGTAATCAGAACTTTCTTTGACATTGATAAACAATAAACTATTCCTGAAAGTAACTGGGAAATTAAGTACTATCATTTAGCAATATTGCTCCCATCTCAACTATTTTATATCCCTTTACCAGCAACGTACTCAACTATTTTAGATCATTTAACCCAAAGTGTATAGTCTTCAGAAGTGTTATCTTTCATGGAAAATACATTTATTTTACTTGCTTTTTTTCTTTGCTTTTTCTATGACATTTTAATCTCTTAATTGTACCCTCTGTGGATGAATTAAATACTAACTAAAACTACTTACTGTTTTTTTATGCATACATTTCACAAACATCTAATGTGTAGTGTTTTGATACAAATAATAGTTCTAAGTTAATAAAACACATTTCTGTATCCATCCAGCATTGATAAAGGAAACTACAGGCTCAATTTCACTGGTGTTCAAGTCAGCCATGACTGATCTCCACAATAAGTTGATATGTCCATTATTGTTCTTGTGGTGATTTTGTCCAAAATAAAGTCAACCACCTATAAATGATGCAGTCCAAAGAGCTTCCATTAAAATTCTACCTTGTCAAGTTTACATAAGTGGATGTCTTCTCAGTTGCATATTTATCAGTGCAATTCCCTATAGGCATTAGGATAACAAGCTCTTCAAAAAGGTCTTGTGTCCTAGGTGTTAGGTAATTCATTAGTCCCTCTCCAATTGCTTTAGTATTACACATCAACAGAAGAGATGATGCAGAGATCCACAATGATGTTGTTCTGAAATGGTCCTAATATTCCAAAACTATCCACATATGTACACTGTGTCTGCTTCAGGAACTCATAAACTCCTGAACATTGTCATCAGTTCACACTGATATTTTAAAAAACCTTTGCCTGTAACACTGTGTAAATAACTGTATAGCTTGTGTGTTAGCTCTTATTTTCCAAGATTAGTCTCAGGTTCTACTTTTTAAATATTTCTCTTATGTGTCATGTATTCTCAGCTGAGATAAGACATGAAGCAGATGTTCAGAATATTTGTTTCCAGAGAGAAGCTCTGATTTTAAACCTAGGTCCCATAGTTGACAAAACACAATTAGAATTTGATTAGTATTCTGTTGACCAATTTCAACCAGATTATTTAAGCAGTTTGTAGATGTCTAATATCTGCTGATTTCACCTATCAACAAAAAATAATTTTCTGACAATAAAATTCACTCTTCTCAATGTTTCTGTGAAAACAAAAAAGCAACAAATATAACAGGCTTGAAACAACTTTTACATAAAAAACGCTTTTATGTTCACATTGCTTACTTTCCTAAATTTATTGGAAACTTGCTTTATTTTTTTTATTAGTTGCACATGACAATACAATGATCTTGACATCATACATTTGAATCAAATGGGGCATAATTTCTCATTTTTCTAAGTATACAGGTTGCAGAATCACATTGGTTATACAGACACATATATACATACAGCAATACTAGTGAAATTTACTTTATTTTTGTTAATACATTTGATTTGAGATACTTTAACAGTGCTTCCCCTAATAATGTTTACATTTTCTATAATTTATAAATGTCTATTGAGATGGTTAGTAAAGTGATGTTGGTCTAAAACAGTGTTTAATTTTTAATAGTATCAAAATAAATCTATAGCAATAGAAACACAAATCTTTATTCAGGAGGCTGGCTTGAAAGGGTAGATGAGGGTCAGATTAAAAAAGGCCTTGCATTTGAAACCAATGAACAAAATTGACCTAATAAGTCCTTCTTAAAAACAGAACATTTTTTTCTGCTATTATTGAATAGAAATAACATTCTGAGAATTAATTGTTATCAAATTCCTTTAAGCTTATTTGCAATGTATATAGTTCAAAATCAATTTTTTTTATATAAGATACTTTAGGCCAGTTTCATTCTGGTTTTAATTTTTTTTAATTTATTTGTTCTAATCAGTTATACATGACAGCAAAATGTTCTCCAACTCATTGCATACAAATGGAGCTCAATTTTTCACTTCTCTGGTTGTACATGAAGTAGGGTCACACCATTCATGCAATCATACATGTACCTAGAGTAATGATATTCATTTCATTCCACCATCTTTCCTACCCTCATGCCCCCTCCCCTTTGCCCAATCCAAAGTTCCCCCACTCATTCCATGTACCCCCGTATTGATTAGCATCCACTTATCAGAGAAAACATTTGGCCTTTGTTTTGGGGGGATTAATTTTCATAGGGGTTAATGGTACCCTCAGCAAGGTATATATTTACCTTTAAGTTTCTAAAGCTTATACCTTTATCTTTTCTTATGTAGCCAATGATATGGAAACAATACCTGACTGGGTGCTTTGGCACACCCCTGTAATTCCAGGGACTGTGGAGGTATAGATAAGTTCAAGGAAACCCTCATCATCTTAGACTCTGTTGCAAAAGAAAACAATAAAAAAAAGGAGGGAATGTAGATTAGTGATAGAGGACTCCTGGATTCAATCTGCAGTACCACAATAACAAATAAAAAAAGAAAAAGAAAGAAAGTGGGGGGAGGGAGGAGGAAAGGTAAAGGAGGAGAGGGAAAAAGGGAAGGAGGGAGGGTAGAAGGAAGGAGGCTTTTGATATTTTAATCATATTCACAGTTACAATTTTTCATCTTTCACCTGTATGGTAGTTAATTATTAACCCTCTTTGGAAACTCACATAAAATTAGTGTTCTTAATGACTAGACCAAGCAGGTTATTTTGAAGTATCTATTAATAGAGCTATATTGTTTCCATGAAATTTATCCTGTAAGTTGTTTTGAAAGAGAAGTATAACAGTATCATGGGAAGTTGAGGAATTTAATATTAAATTTTTTCATAGTAGCGTCACTTTATATTTTATGAAGCATACCCTCATGCCTATGGTATTTAATCTTCAATATATCTGCTTAAGGAGAGAGGTTTTTAACCATGTCTTGCCCCAAAACACATTTTACAATTTAGAAAAATGAGGCTAAATGAAATAAATTTATTTATTTATGATCACTTAGAATAGGTATAAATTCATTTGAATTTGGAGATTTATAAAAGCTATATTGAACCAATTAACTTTTACATATCTATCAATTAGTTTAAACCACAATATCACTTTAACTCCTCTACATTTGTCTATAGGTGTGTTTCAAGTTAGAATTCACTTATTTGTTTTTTTCTTGCCTTACCTCTAGTAGAAATTATTATTTTTGCTGTGTTCTTGCTGATAGATTTTTCTAAATTCCATTTTCTGCAGTTTCAGTGCACAAGTACTTTGCATTATTCATGCTTTCTCTGCCTCTTTGACTCTGTGAGTGTTTAAATGTGTGTGTATATAGACTTTTCATTATCCTTATAGTCACAAAGACATTTTTTTAAATATGTCCAAATGTTCAGAACATCCTCGTTCAATAGTAGAATTGTATATTTTGTTGACTCATAACTCTCTCATGCAAGAATAATATGAGTCTAATTAGTCCATATGAAGAATTTCATGACAGGGTAATAATAAAAAAAAATGTAATTGTCTAACAACCATAGAGAATCCTCAAATTTCCAAAGTAATGAAGTTTAGAAAAAGATTGTAAAGTTTCCATTTATTTTAACAATGATGGAAGTTTACTGAAATGTGTATTTTCAAAGAAGTTACTTTGAAATATTGCATCAATGAAATCATTAATCCTATAAGTTTTTATGAACATGAAAATTACTTTGGAATGTTGCATTAATTATAAATTATATATAATATGTATTAAAATGAGAAGTAAAAATTCTATGTAGTATCTAGCTGTATAAAAGCAGATGTCCATTTCTTCTTGTTGAGTACTGGAGGCTATTTCTGCTTCAGTAAACATAGACCATATTCATACATCATGCAGACTGAACACTACTTAAAACATCATGTGCATGTGCTTATGCATGTATGCAGGAAAAGAACTGCTATCAAAATTGGTTTCTGGCTATTTTTTACATTTAAAGATTACATAATGAAAATAAATATAAATGTCTACTAACATGTTATGCTAATATGTATGCAGGGGGATTTGATTTGGCACTTATGACATTTTAGAAATGTAATGAAGGAACCTCTGGAAATCTTCAGTAAAGAAACATCTTTATCATCTCATTTTTTAAAAATATTTAGTAGGGAACAAAGAAAACAGAAATGGAAAAAAGCCTTGTAATTCATTGTACTTGTTTTTCTTGCTTACACTAAATTCACTAGAGGAAGAAAATAATTTTTATTTTCAAGGTTTGGAGAATCAGTAAACCTAAATATTCTGAAACTTTGAGAATTAATAGAAAATTCAAGTCAGTCCACTATTTTGCAATCCAGATATACTTTTGCTATTTCTCTTCTGATTTTTATAAAGCATGAGGTTATACACTTTCATGAGAAAATGTTTTTTCAGTATCTTTGAAGGTTTTAATCAGTTTTACCTTTAAACTTCAGTTCCAGTTTTAAAACAACTATGATATATAGCATTTTATTAAACTTTTCTGTATTGAACTTTTTTTCATTAATTTCAAAGTCATATTCCAACAAATAATGGAGCTAATACAAATATAGTTCAATCAAAGCCATACTTTGCATTGCAGATTAAAACATATCTTTTCTGCAAAAAAACACACAATACAAATAAAATACATGGAATGTTCCCCCAATCGTTATATTTTGTTAAATTATTTTTTTCTCAGAAGTTAGTGAAATTGCATAATAAATTCTTTTCAGAAATATTCAGAAATATTTTCTAAGAAGTCCCATTTAGTTTTCAAGATATAATTCAGCATTTTATAGAAAAACTGCAGACAAGTAAGCTGTGTATTTTTATTCATTCATTCTTTTTAATTTTTTTTAATTGTAGATGGACACAATACCTTTATTTTATGTATTTATTTTAATGTGGTGCTGAGGATCGAAGCCAGTGCCTCACACATGCTAGGCAAGATCTCTACCACAGAGCCACAAACCCAGCCCCTCAATGACTTATTTTTTTTTTTCGGGGGCCAGTACCATGGATTGAATTCAGGGGGACTAGACCACTGAGCCACATCCCCATCCCTATTTTATATTTTATTTAGAGACAGGGTCTCACTGAGTTGCTTAGCACCTCAAGTTTGCTAAGGCTGACTTTGAACTCGAGATCTTCTTGTCTCAGCTTCCCAAAATGCTGGGATTATAGGCGGGTGCCACCTCACCCAGCTCATTCATTCATTTTTAACAAATATTTTAGGGACATTTACAGTTAGATAATGCAGATATTGCCTAAGAAATTATTAATAAAGCTAAGGGAAAATGGTGATTTATATTAAATATAAAGTCAAGGGTATTTATTTGTTCACATTGAACTTTATAAAAAGAAAATAAGTGTGTTTTCTTTTTTATTATTCCAACACAATATTTATTGCTCCAAAACAATATTTAGATAATGACAATTTTCAAGAAAAGTCACCTAACAAAAGTAGTATTTTCAATGCTGCCTATCTGACATTATGTACTTAAAAACTAATAAATCAAAGTTAAAAGTACACATTAGAATACTAAGTCAAAATGTAGAATATCACATTTTACAAATTGTACACATTGTTTGTATGCACAACTTTTTTTTTTTTTAAATAAAGAGTGGGAGAGCGTGGGAGAGACAGAGAGAATTTTAATATTTATTTTTTAGTATTTGGCGGACACAACATCTTAGTTTGTATGTGGTGCTGAGGATCGAACCTGGGCCGCACGAATGCTAGGCGAGCCCGCTACCACTTGAGCCACATCCCCAGCCCCATATGCACAACTTTAAAAATATTAATTTTACTAGATTATCTTTGTCTTGGATAGCTATATGTTTTTCAGGTTTTTTTTAATCTTTTTTATTGATATTGTTTTGGATATCTGTCATAGTGAGAGAAAGGAGAATGTGGAAAATAATGGTTACACAATCTTTAAAAGTTTTTGTATCAAAATTGAAACATGAATTTGTTTTAATATTAAAATGTAGAATATTAATTTTACAAAAGCAAACATTATTTTTTTATCATCATCATCATTATTAGCCTTATCCTTTTTTCTCCCTTGCTCTCCTTTTTATTGCTTAATATTATATTTTATACTTTTCTTGGTAAACAAGAGCACACACACATTGTTTTTTTATGCACACTTGTTTTTAGAATACATATAATTTACAAATATATAATACACATTTATCAAAACAGTAATAATAACGAAAATATTTTATTATTCTAAAAAGAAAACATTGAAAACTTCAACTAAAATTTTGAAGGCCTAATTTTCCAGTTAAAATATTACAAAATATTACAACAAAGAAGATGAATCAAAATAAGAAAACAATTGACTATTTTTTTTTAATAATTAAGCTCTTTAAAACAGCATGTTATCTGCTCATAGTTTAGTCTTTGCTCAGATTGTTCAGTGGTTTCTTGTCACACTTGAGAGTGCAATCAATACTCAACCCAGGTGTGGCCTGATCTCTCTCTCTCTACCTCTCATCTCATTGGACTTTCTTGAGCTTACTAAGCCTTCTGCTTCTTCAGAAAGCTTGCCCTTTCTGTTTTCTTCATGAAATTTCCCCAGATATTTCATGGCTGATTTCTCATTTTATTTGAGGTTCTCTTAAATATCACTTCCTTAGAGAAGCCTTTTCTGAAGAACATGTCAAAAATTCAAGCCGTGATATTTTCCTTCTCACTGCCTTGCTTTGCTTTTCTTCTTTCCATTTATTAACAACTCACAAATACACAAATATATGCTTATTTTCCATCTATCACCCTGGAACTTAATCTCTATGAAGGCAAGGTGCTTGTATGTCTTTTAGGATGACCAAATATTCTTCTGATTTGTGTGAATCTGTAGGACAGAATTTTTCTCAGCACATGGGACATTCAGTGGTGTCACTGCTATAGTCCCTTGGCAAGCTAGAAGGTTTGGTTACTCTATTTGTTTACTTACTTTCCTTTTACTTGGAATGATGGTAGGTGCATATTAAGTGTTTATTAACAACTTATTTAATAAAAGAAGTAGTGAGTTTACCTTATTAATCTTTTCATTCAATAAGTACTTTAAAATTTATTAAGCTTCATAATAATGAAGGTAGATTTTCTGGTGTTACCATGTGTTTTAGATTCTTGGAGATTTTCCATGGCATCTATAAAACCATCAAACAAAGAAGAATCGATTATTTTCAGAAGCTGGTTTGTGTGTGTTGTAGAGACTGTACAATAATTTCCACCCACTTTAAGCTAGCTGACTTCCCCTCATTTTACCCCACAGCTTAAATTTAATTTTTCATAGAAAAGCCTTTCTCAAGTTCCAGAGAACTTTGTATTGCAGACTTTTACAACACCCGAAGTTCCCTGAATACTGCGTTACTCAGTGTCTGTCTTACCTCTAAAACACTACATTGCATGAATTTGAGACAGTATCTATCTTGCTTAATTCTGATTCTCTTACATCAAACACAATTCCATATATCCCCCTAACATATCATTTAGCTGAGAAACAGATCATTTTCCTAGTTACAAATTGCTTATTTAATATGCAACATTAGCATTTGTGTACATATAAAATAGACAAATATTGCAAAATTCGTGTCATGAATCTTCACTCTTACACACAGAGATAATAAATATCTCTCACATTCTCTCTAAAAATTTTGATTTACTCTGAGACTCCTCAGACCAAAATGGGTCTGGATAAAAATCAGTATAGGAAGAAAATTAGTATTTGGAGGACCAGAATTGAGGACATATTTGGAGAAGGACTAGACACTTAATTTTTTAAAGTACTATCAGTCCTAATAAATTTGTAAGAATGGCCAGCCAAAATGAAAATAAACCAGCTTACAGATTTTCCAGACAGAGTGAGGAGAGAAAAGCAATCCAGTGTGTTATTTAATATGTCAAAAACCTTTTTCCAGTAGATTGAAATTATACTCAGAAGTCAATTTGAATATACCTTGTTTTATTTCTCATAGATATTTTTAAACCAACATTATTTATAATGTCACCTTTTGCTTAGCTATAACTAAAGTAAAGAAAACAAATGGAAATGTTCTGCCTCATAGTAGCAAGAAAAAAAGATCTGGAGCTGCAAAACTCCTTTTTTCCTCCAACTGGTGTTGATGGAAACCTAAAGGAGATGGGATGGTACTAAGGTGGAGCCAATCCCAACAGTCCCAACTGGATATATCAAGGACAGTTTTATGTGCTTCATTAGAAATTGCTTTTCCATGAGCTGGTCTGTTCAAAACCAATTTCTTTTCTCCTCTCCCCTAACATGTTTCCTCTCCTGTACTGCCTGGCTGAAAGCACAGATCATTGCTGCAGCTCTCTTGATTAGCCTCAACTTGCTCTGATTGCTGTTCTCATTTACTTCACTCCAGTACTTGCATCATGGCTATGCTATTTTAATTTGTTCTCATTTATCCATTGCTTTTTAAATGTTATTAAATATTTTAAATCCTTCACTAAATTTTCAACTTCTTAAAGGCAGGTATCCTGGGTTTTATTTGCCCTGTCTCCACTGTTATACAGTGTCTACTCCCGCAAACACTGAGGAGCTAATTTCAGGCAGTCTAAAGGAGACTCAGCTTTTCACTAAAGTAATGCCACCATGAAAAAGACACCAAACTACACAAAAGACACCAAACCACACAAAAGCAATTGTTTCATTTTTAAAAAAGTATACAGAAATTTAGAATTGAATTATATACCAGTTTGGCACATAGTGGGCACTCAAATACTGGTGGGGTTTATTTTTTAAATCATTAGTGTTTGATGTGCAATTTGCTGCAAATAAAATGTATCCATTACAATGTACTGTGTGATGATTTGCATATGCTTTTTAAAAATTTTTCATTTGTTTTAATTAATTATACATGAAAATAGAATGCACTTATGCATTGTGATATACATAGATGGTATATAATTTCTCATTTTTCTGAGTGTACATGTTGTAAAATGATATTGATCATGCAGTCATATATATATAATGTCTGTTTCATTCTACTATCCTTCCTATCCCCACATCCCCTCCCTTCCCCTCCCTTCACTTCCCTCTACCTAATCTAACTCTATTCTTCTCTATTATCTCCCTCTTATTATGAAATAGAATCCATATATTAGAGAAAACATTGGACTTTGTTTTTTGGGGTGATTGGCTTATTTCACTTAGCATGATATTCTCCAACTCCATCCATTTATCGGCAAAGGCAATAATTTCATTATTCTTTAAAGTTGAATAATATTCCATTGAATATATGTGCCACATTTTCTTTATTCATTCATCTATTGAAGTACACCTATGTTGGTTCCATAGTTTAGTTATTATGAATTGAGCTGCTATAAACATTGGCTGCATCACTGTAGTAGGCTGATTTTTCATACAATTGTATATACTCTGTTCCAATCAAAAGGGAGAATAGTTTCATTACTCCAAAATACTGTCTCCTGCCTCTTCCCATTTAGTAACCCCCACCTAATCCCTGAGGCAATTAATGATATGACTTTTGTTAAGCAAATATGATTTTTACTCAAACCGAACCTAGTTATCAGCATTTCATATGAAGAACAAATTTCCACCAGAAATGAATTTTTTTTTTTTAGACTGTAACCTCAATGTACATACTCGGAAGCCAAAAAGAGTAAGGATTTGAGTATTTGCAAAGTAACGTTAGGAAATGACAACATCCTCAACTCTGAACATTTTCCCACAAGTATTCTTTTAGATCTTTAGTTTTTTTCAAAACTCGTTTATGATAAATTAGCTTTTGGTGTATGGTGTAAGAAATAATATTTGTGGGTAGCAAAAATAAGGGAGTATGTTTTGTATTTAAAGAAAAGTCCATCTATAACTGATATATTAATCTATATTGATTTGTATCTGAAGAACAAATTATTCATAAAATCTCTTATAATTATTCATTTAACTTTAGTTACACAAAGAAATTCAGAAATGTATGAGCATGAACTAAAACTATGCTTTATGCTGGGTAGTAGTCATTACATTTGTCCTTATTTCTGTTTTAGATTTAGAAGCTTTTAAAATACTTTATTGAAATTAAGTAGAATGTAAGAAAATAAGTCAACTATTCACAAACTCTCTGAAGAAAATTACATTTCAATTCTGGAAAATTATGCTTAATAAGAAGATATCACATTTTCCCACAAGCTTAAGTGACATATGTTTGAATGTAGAAAAAAAAGCCAATATTTCATAAAGTTCCTGTTTCTTGAAGGTCCTTGTTATAAAAAGTTATGCTACCTTATATTACTCTGATAAATTCTATTATTTATTAGGATTCAATTTTTGTGCTTGGCAAGGTGTTGTGGAGTATATTATATGCAGAATTGAGAACAAATATTTTGCATGGAGACACATCACTTTGAATACATTAAGAGATTCGCATTAATCATCTTGGTCTCCGGGCTGTTACAATGAATTGACTTATAAATTGCTATGAATTCAGATATTTTATGCAGACTCTCCAGGTAAAAAATATTTAATAAACAAAGAAGGGTAGGAAATAGCAGTCGGTTGACTTTTTTTTCATAACTTTTCTGAAATGACATGAAATTTTGGGAAGTATATCTAAACGGATTTAAAATTTTCTCATGAATAATTTTACAGTTCCAAAGAGGCTGGTTTTGTGATAGGAGAACTGTTCATTTGTGTTTGTAATCTGGTCTTTGAACTGTACTCTGAACTTTCATAGCTCATTTTAGAGGCAGTAATTTGGGTGGCATGCCCTGTAGTCTCCAGAATATATATATTTTCCTGACAGTATTTTATGGTAATGATAATTTATTACTTTTACTTTTGCTCATCCTTCTTATTCTATTTCTTGACTCAGACCTTGGTATGTTTACCTAAAATGTGACCTGAAGAATTGAACAAAATGCTATCCCGATTTTTCTGTAAGTATCATTTTCTCACACACAAACTCACATGTATATACACACACAAACTCACAAACCCACATATCCCACTTAATTGTATTACTAATTTCTGTTTTCTCAAAAAATCAGATAATGATGTGTGACCCAAAGAAACAAAAGGAAGTTTTTTTTAATACATTTCTCCCATGAGTGAAAATGCTTAATATTTAGCTTAATTTTGTCTTAACAGTAATACTATGAAAACAGAATTATCTCTAGTTGTTAGAAGAGACAAATCAATCTTAAAAAGTTCAAATATGATTTGGCCAAGTAATCCAAGGAAGTGACAACATCCTCAACTCTGAACAATTTTCCCACAAGTGTTCTTCTAGATCTTTATTTTTTTCAAAACTTGTTCATGATAAATTAGCTTTTGTGTATGCTGTGAGAAATAATACTTGTGGGCAGCAAAAATAAGAGAGTATGTTTTGTATTTATGAAAATTTCATCTATAACTTATATATTAATCTATTATTGATTTGTATCTGAAGAACAAATTGTTCATAAAATCTCTTATAATTATTCATTTAACTTTGGTTCCACAAAAAAATTCAGAAATATATGAGCATGAATTAAAACTATACTGTATGCTGAATGAATAACAGAACACATTTTAACCAAGGGATTAATTCTATATTTTTGTGCTTATGTGCCTAAGGATAATTTTGGTGATGAGATGTGTTTATTTCTATTGCAGGCTCTAATGGTCACTGGCTCTATATGGCATGTGGCTTAAGTATATCCACTGTGTCCACAAGCAAATATTTTAACCTCTATATGCTTTTTACTTCTTCCTTAAAATGGAATATAAGAAAAAACTCTACCTTGTCTGAGACTTATGAATTTAAGTTAAAAAAACTTGGAAAGCTGTTTGACAAATGTTGTGCACAAAATTTTCTGTTATAGTACTGTTGCAATAGTAGTACTATTAGTAACAGTTCAACAATAACAGTACTGATAACCATAGTAGTGATGTTAGGAGGAACAGTACGAATAGAAAAAGAAGGAGAATGAGTGTGAGATAATGTTCATTGGCTCTCCTGAAGTGGGAATCCTCTTTGGTACTAGATATGAACATGAGTTTAAGCACACATAAATATCTTTTATTCTTTTCTTTCAATTTATATACCAATCAAATTCCTTTAAGTTGACCATATATGAATCCTTAATGGTGTGCATGACTACAACTTTGTGTACAGACAGAACTGAATACCGGTTCCCATGGTATGCTGTCTATGTGAATTTGACTTCAGTTTCCCTTGGCCTCAATTTTTTAAATTTGTAAAATGGGGATAATCATAATTACTTTATCGACTTGATATGATGATTAAAGAAAATTCTATATATTAGCTATTTTGCCTAGACTCCAGTAAGTACAAGTTGTTTGTTATACATGAGTTTCTCTGCTGGCTCTATGATTGATTTATTCATTAACCTTGGTCCACAGATCACATTCACTCTCTAGGCCCTAGTTTTCCAACCTGTAAAAATAGAGTTCTTATATATTTGATGAAACAGTGAACAAGCAAATTGAATCAGATGGCCTATAAACCTCACTGAATTAGAAAAAAAAAATCATAGATTTTTGAACAGCCAAACACAATCTATAGAACAATTTAATCTAAAGCCCACAAAATAGGTATCTTATACCCAGTTTTTTTTTCCTTAAGAATGTACCCATATAAATATACTGAGTCTAGTCTTCAAAGTGCCATCATTAATTGCTGTTGTTTTTAGGTAAAAGATGAAGATATTGGATCAACTAATTATGAAAAAACAAAACTCACATTAAAAAAAAAGATCTTCATGGAAGAAAAGGAAGTTTCTGCAATATTTTGACCTTAAATGAGTTTTAGAGTCAATTATTTGTTATTGATATCATGTAAATTAAAACATTGCCAAATTGTTGAGATTTTGTTAGAATAACTAATTATATAATAAACAGATGGTTTAAAATGCAGATGGTTTGAGGGAAAATGGGAGGAAAATAAAAGAGCAGTGTTTTAGAGAAATGCATAACTCTAGTGATTATGGAGGACTCCATTCTATTAAAACTGTAACTTAAAGGCTTCAAACTTCAAGTGTCTTAAAGTATCTTAAATTCTACAAATTGAATTCAATAAATTTGTGATTACATGCTACATCAAAAACACTATTTCTATGAGAGCTTATAAAGTTATAGACAATAAACAAGAGCTAATGAATGCCATCTAGGGAATAGTACATGTATAAAAACAATCAAGGGCTATACTTAATCTCATAAATGTGAATTCCTGATACAAACTGGCTAAAGGCTATAACTGTGCTTCAAACGTCTCCCCAAACTGCAAGAGTTGGGTCACCAGTCTGTCAAGACAAATGTCAAAGTGCAAACATTCTATCTTGGCTACTCTCTGATACTGAAATGTGGAAAAAAAAAGTAATATGTTTGCTACACATTGTATTTTACTTGAAGACAAAAATCTGGGGATAAAAAAACAAATGTTTATTGTAGTAAAGGTAAGGCAAATATTTCAGAAAATCTTTAAGAAAGATATGGAATTATAAATTATAGTAATCAAGACACCACAACATATTGAAAACATCAAAAGGTTTCTCTAGAATTGTTTTGAAAACATTACTATTGAACTATATGGAAACATTTCTATACAAAATAGTACAAGGAATTTAGGGTTCTTTCATCAGTTATTTGGGAGATAAATAAGAGAGTTAAGCAGAAGATTCGGAAGAGGTAGTGCATACAAAGTGTATTAAGATTGCAGTTACAATAATTGCAGTTACATATTTGGTCCTTGGCATATGACTTTTGAAAAATAACATATAATAGAGGATAAAGTCAGGAAAAAATAACCCAACTTGAAGAATTGATTGTTATCTTAATGTATATTCTTCCTTCTGTAAATCTTCTTTGAGTCAGAGAATTTTCATTTGTCTTAGGTCATGTAAGCATCATTCTTTGGATATATAACCTAGTCCTAAGTCTATGCCAAAGCAAAGAGTTTTGCAAGGAGCTTATTCAATCAACAGTGGATAGAAAATATTTTTAAACAATTGAGTCTGGTTCAAAATGTGAAGAATAGGAGTTACAATGCATTCCTAGTCAAAATATCTATTTTAGGTATTTAAATAAAAAACCCACAACCTTCATAGCAATGATTATTATAATCATGAGATTCTTTGGAATTCAATAATATTTCCTAGGATTCCATTATAAAAATAGTTATGTGTGTCATCAGCATATATATTATCAAGTTCTAGTCCTTAACACACATTTTAGTGTTCAACTATGAGCCAATATTTTCAATTACTGGTCCACCTTATCTCCTCAAACCCTCAAAAACACACACACACATACACACACACACACAGAAACATATACATATTAACCCTTGCTATACACCTTAGAATCAACTTGGATCTTTGCCAGATAAATGGAAACTCTGTGGAGGTCAAGAGTGAATTACCTTGTCACTACTTTAAAAACAAGAATTTGTGTAATCAGTCCTAATATAAGTCCTTAGAATTATATTTTTTAAGAAAATAATATTATTTTTCTGGAAACTTTGAGGGTTTTGTAGGTTGAATAAAATAACTGAACTTAGAAAAGACTAAAAGTATTTTAAAAGGAGGATTCCAGTGATGAATAGGTCCAATATATGACTTTAGTAGAAGTTTGCACCTTAAATTTACTATTAGGAGTTCTGGAGCTTTCTAACAGGCAGCAGCAGAAATACAGGTGCTTAGGTTTGAATGAACACATTAATGGGGAGAAATTCCTAGGGTGAATAGTAAAGGTAATTATGTATAAGCAAATTACTATATACATTTAAGAAATTTGAATACCATATATATCATCAATTCAGCCAGCGTAAACTGGAGTTATCTGTCACATATACAGTAGACGCTAGAGTGACAGCATTAACCAAAGAATGCACATTCCCTATCTACACAAAGTATGCACTACAATAGAAAAGAAGACATGAGATGCATTGTGATGCAAGGTTACCAGATTTAGGGAAAAAAACACAAAACATAAAAGTGAAACCAAAAGTTAAATGTAAATTTCATATGAATTAGAAATATTTTTAGTATTATTTTATTATATGTTTATATTTTATTATGTTTTATGAAATGAAATGAAACATTTTCTGAAATTCAAATTTAACTGAGCATATTGATTGTGAAGATATAATTTTATGTGCCTTTTTTGTTTATTGACAGATTAGACACAAAGTGGTATTATGATTTATGAACACATGTGGAAGAGGTAAATAAAGCTAATTACCATATTCATCATGATCAGAAACTTAAAGGTATAAATTGAAAGTATAGTTAAAAATGGGAGACATCCCATTTTCATGCATTGGAAGCATTAATGTGATTAAAATTCCCATACTACTCAAAGTAATCTATAGATTCTATAGAACCTTTATCAAAATTCCACTTACATTTCTCATACATATAGAAATATCAATCTTAAAATTCATATGAAACTATCAAAAATTCCTAACTCAACCACAAGCACAAAAGACATATGTAGAGCCATGACACTACCATTTTCAAGCTATACTACAAAGCACCAGTAATTAAAACTGCATGATACTAGTGTAAAAAATGGACAAATCAGCAATGGAAAAGAATAAAGATACCACAAAGAAATCACACAATGATTCTCAATTGATATTAACAAATACACAGAGAAATTTTAAGTGTTAGGTAAAAAGTGATAAGAAATTGATTTTAAAAACTGCTTAGTTTGTGATCCAAATAGAGCACTCATGAGTAGTTTGGGTAAAATTTAGAATCTTAAAAAATAAACAAAAGAAAAGAAAAACAGGTGTTGACATATAGATGATGATTATTGCCAGAGCTATATAGTCTGAATTATTCTAAATGGAGGAAAAATACAGAACCCATGAGATCTAATATTAGATGACTTTATATTAAAGTAGAAGCTAGAAATGGTGACTGAAGAAATTCACAGAATTAATGAGTAAAACTCAAATACTGTTATTATGGCCCACCAAGGACATACAGAGTGGTTCAGAAATAAGAACATGGTCAAACTCATTTCCTGTGTGGAGACATAAAGTAAAATAAAGACTGAAAAATATCAGAGGAGGTCATAATGACCATATCTCATAAATTTTGACTAGAGGTGTGACACTGAATTCTATATTAGTGTAAACAGAGAAATTAGTGGGAAGTGAGGAATTGGAGACAGCTGGTCATCTCCTCTGAAAAGATTAGATGAAAATGTGTTGTAGATTAAATGTGTTGTAGATTAAATGTGTTGTAGATTAAATGTGTTGTAGATCAAATTCCAGGAAGGTCTCTCCCTCTTCCTCTCCCTCCTTCCTTCCCTCCCCTCCATCTTTATCTCTTATTTCTATCTCTATCTTTCCTGATCAGTTGAGGGAGATTTAAACTTGTTTTAATTACTGCCAAAAGAGAGAGAAACAGAGTCAGAGTTGGAAAAAACTATAGGACAGAGCAGGGATCATGATGCAAAGAGCATAGTGTAGGACTAATAACACAAGTAGAAGGCCAAGAAGAACCACTTCCATTCTTATAAGAGTTAGAGAAGGCACAGGCCAGGGTGAAACACATGTCTGCTTCAATTTGGGTGCAAGATGCATTTCTTTTCCATCTGATGTATTTAGTTCCTCACAGGAATTAATGAGTAGTGGAAATTATGGTTCTTGAAATATACTAAAAGGAAGTAAATTCAAAGACAAAGGGGTTAAGAATAGGGCTCTTTAATGGGGCTTTAGTGACAGTGTGATGAGAAAAACAAAACTATATTTAACGAACATTCATGGTTGCCATATCTAAGAGATATTTCAATAGGAGAGTAAAATGGAGAGCGAAATACTCGAGATGGGGATGGAGGCTCCTGTGTCTGGCTGTGATGCTTGATAATGACTAGCTGTGCAACTTTGTTGAATAAATTCACTTCCTGTGACTTCTCTCATGAGTCTACAGTGTCATTCCAGGATCATCTAGCTTTAAAATTCTAGCAGTAGAAGTAAAGCATTGTGCAAAAACAAGACATGAGGGCTTAGAATAAGTGGGTGGTGATAAACTAGAGAAGATAAGCAATGAAGTAAATAAATAAATAGATAGCATGCATTATTATTTATTTATATCATAACATATTTTTTAAAAAATTCAATTTATGTGGTCTTTTCAAAGTCAAATCACAGTTTGAATCTTGATTACATAAACATTATTAGTTTTAAATGCCTCACCTCTAATTAAGAAAAACAGATGTTTCATGAAGCTTTTGAAATGATTATTTAAGAATATGTAAATAAAATTTCTCACAATATATAAATTATGAGTGTCCTTTTGATTGGGATGAAATATTTGTGAATGAAGGGGGGAAACAATAAGAAAGAACCATAAGATGCTGTGGTTCCTGCAACCAGAGTGAGCCATCTTTCTCATAATCTCGTTGTGGTTCTCTATGTAACTCCTTACATTGAACAAAAATTTAGAATCTATTTCTTTATTCTTTGCTTCTTTTCCTCAAATCATACTTAAAGCTTTTCTCAAATGAAATAATCTTCCTTTCTATAATTTAAACCCATTTCATTTGGCCTGACCACTCATCTTTATTTGTGTTAGAGTCATTTCCAGGTATGACTGATTTCACTTCCCCCACATTCAAGGTGATGTCTTTGATGTATACTGTCTTGCAAACAGAATCTAATACAGTGGAAAAGATGATACTGGATATTTGATTAAAAATAAAAGCAAACAATCCTATTTGATAGCTTCACATGAGAAAATGTTGGAAATTGTTTTATCAAATGCTCCAGAAATTTAATATGCATCCTAAGGTTTAGCATCACTCATGGTGGTTTTATTAGTGTTTAATAAATTGATTTCATTTCTATTAAAACTGTGCATTTAATATTTTGAATGAAAATATTTAAAGGCAAATTGAGTTAGTTGGGTTTTACCTTGTTTAGAATTAAAATAAAAATCTATCATTGTGAGAGTAATATTGATGACACTAATTAAAGGAGACATGTCAAACGAGAAGAAGAATCAGAATGGGAACTTTGATTGATATGAGTAGAAAATGCAGTTCTAGTGATGTTGAAAGTTTCCCACATAGAAAATTCTTGTAGGAAAAAAGGTGATATTCTGGCAACAAACCTATATCACTTACCCAATAATTTCTCTTATTTAACATTATATATGCTTTATGTCCTTCATCAAACTTCCTATGATATGATCTATTTCTGTATATAAATTACATGTAAGCTGGATGATAGTTTTTTAAATAAAATTGAAAATAATCTCATATTCCACAGTTTTCCATTTAAATTTATCTGAATAACATCAGACCAGCCCATTTAACAGATGCATAAATGTAAGTTATAGAAGTAAAATTAATCAACAAAATTAGATGGTTCTTGTCAATTTATTTATAACACTTATGATGTATTACAAAATTTTGCTTAACTAGCTAATTGATTTTCTAGGTCTGATAAGTACAGATGAAGAAAATGGAGTAAGAAAAGGGAAATGGGGTCATAGAAACCAAGGGAGAAAAGCTTTTCAGGAAAGAGGCAATAATTAAGAGTGTGAAATGCATTTGAAAGCTCATGGAGAGAAGAATGATAACAGATGGGCTGAGACTAGATGCAGGTCACTGGTGATTTTTGATGAAGACATTTCTGTAGAGCATGGAATAGCGAAGCAGATTTAAAACTGATGATATGAAAAATTGACGCAATAGCTCCAGGCATTTATTTGTGAAGTATGGATATGAATTAGGTAAGGGAAAGGATGGAGATCAAAGTGCACTGAACTACTTTTTACCTGTTGGTGACAGGGCTAAGTGCTCTAAGTATACATTATTATATGCACTATGTTAATAGCATAGTCTACATATTATTTTATCCATTATAGAGAATTCAGAGTGGTTGTTTTGAGCAGTGTGAAGCTAATTATTTGAGTATAGATTATAAATCTGAATATATTCTTAGTAGTGAAATCAAGAAATAAGAAATACATGTATGTTTGAAAGTAGGATGAATGCAAACTAAGGAGGGATTAACTTAGATAAATGGTGTAAAATTGAAAAAAAAAAAATTCCTGAAAAGGTCAAAGGAAATGGTAATCCTTCCAGCACAGAGTAAAGGGATAGTAAGCTTTACAGAAATGGCAGTATCTACATCAAATTGGTGACTTTAATATGAGACAGTTGATGTCTTTAAGAGCCTCACTATTGCAGTTGCTTTATTTTTTTGTTGTTGTTTTTCAGAGAAACATCAATTTGAACCCCCAGGATTACAACTGTAAGGACCATGGACACATAGCATATCTTCCTTTCACTTATTATCACATATTCTGTGTTATAAGCTGATAGTTTATGTGTTAGAAAGATGATGTAGGCTATCCTGCTTATTCCTCTACAAATAAAGAAACTTCATCAACATTGATACTCCTGTCCATTGTTTATGGGGCATTGCTTGACCTATATGTGCATAAATAAGTTTCACAAGCACTTGCTAGGAGGACACTTGATTCAACATAATTATGACCACTTATTGTATATTGATGCCTCAGGTTACTAGTTAATTATTTTTGAAGATAAACTTAGGATTCATTAATATCATTTATTTTTAGCCTTTTTTTAGATGAAAACTTCAAGCATTTGAGATTCAAAAGAAAATGGATGTTCTTCAGTGCTTCACAAAGGACCATTATACAGTGAATACATAACGATATAAAAAGGAATATTAACAGTCTAGCAAACATTTGTATTCATTAAAGAGAACTTCCATAATCAGACCCAATCAGGCTCTGATTACACAGCAATTTAGCAGTACCTGCACAAGCAGTTTTCTCAGTTACACCCGCTTCTCTGTGTTCAGGGATTGTTTGGGATACTGGTTAAAGTATAACTGAAAAAATGGGAAGTTTTTAAGATTTGATTAAAAATGGTAACTTAAAAATATTTTCACTTATGACTGGTGTCAGCTTCTTTCTCTTAAATAGTGGGATAGAAATAAGTGTGCCTGCCATCTAACACAGTTTGATGTGTCCATCTTGGGTCTGTGACTTGATATCAGCATTTCATACTTGCTTTCAAGGATCCTATAACATGGCCCGAGCTTTATCAGTCAGACATTATCTTTATATTCCTGTAATGTTATGATTTGGATGTAAGGCATCCATCAAAAGCTCATGTGTGGAAAAAAATGCAAGAAGGTTTAGAGGAGAAATGATTGGGTTATGAAAGCCTAACCTGATCAGTGAATTAGTGAATTAATCCCTTGACAGTTAACCAAGTGGTAACTGAAGGCAGATAGGGTGTGGCTGAAGGAGGTGGGTCATTGGGAGTGTGCCTTTGGGGTATATATTTTGTATTTCATGAGTGGAATCTCTCTCTCTCTCTCTCTCTCTCTCTCTCTCTCTCTCTCTCTCTCTCTCTCTCTCTCTCTCTCTCTCTCCCCTGCGCCCACCCTGCCTTATCATCCTGTGAGCTGCTTCCCTCCACCACATTCTTCCACCATGATGTTCTGCCTCATCTAGAACCCCAAGGAATGAAGTCTGCTGTTTATGAATTGACAACTCTGAAAATAAAATATGAGCCCCCAATAAACTTTTCATCCTCTATCTACAATTTTTCTTCTCAGGTCATTTATTTATAGCAGAAAAAAAAAAGCTGACTAAAACAGGAATAAAATCCCATGTCAGTTAGTCCAATTTCCCAGAAGTCAGCTTTTTGCCTCCTATCCTCACCATGGAATCATTCTCTTTATCTTTCATTTTTCTCTAGCAATCCACTACCATCAAGGTATAATTAATCCTTTATCTCTTTTGTGGAATATCATTTAAGTGTATTTCTCTCTTCTGCCTCTAGATTATTTATCTGTGTATTTACTAAATCATTCATTTTGACACTTTTGCACATACATGCAGTACTTTTTTTTCCTTTTAGATTGGAAGCAGTTTGAGTCAAAACTATGGGTTACTACTGTCATTCAGTAGTAGATATTAGGCATGCTATTAAACATCCTACAAAGCATGAGATGAGTTCCTACAAACAAATTCCATCTTCCAAAACAACACAAGACTCTGGATTGAGAAACTCCTATTTACACCAAGATTCCATTATTTTTGCTATTAATTTACTATGTTTATAAAGATCCTTTAAGCTTCCTTTTGCACCCATGTTTTGTATTACTTATGATTGATTTACATGATGGCTACAAAGCAAATGTTAAAATTAATTGAATTTATTTCATTGTTATGCACAAGTAGGTAAGTACATGGCATTTGAAGTATACTATTTTTCTAATAATGATATTTTACTCTCCTTTATAATCCATTCATGATCTTAAGTCTACCCATAATTTAATGAAATATGTAATAAATTTTTCAATGATTTTGAATGATGGAATTATTTTATTTTCAATCTATTGCTTCATTTACCTGTCAGACACATTGAGAATACTCCATCTCCACCATAAAGTCCTCACCTCAAATCATTCAGAATTTCTTTTAAATTTATCATAGTATCAAAGTATCAATTTATTAAATATCAAATAAGTTAGGCTGAAGTGTTTTCTGGACTGATTAACATGACTATAAAGTAGAAGAACAAATTACAAAAGAGTGACACTAGAAAAGAGGCATAGCAATGACTACAGATATTTGTGAAGTTTCACATTTATTAAAATATGCATGGCATAAAATGACATAGAATAAACACGCACACATTCACATGCAGATATGTATGCACATAGGTTCAAGTATTTGTGTCCCTGGGGAGTACTAAATATAACTGGCAGATCGTATCAATATCAATATTCTCCTTTCAATGTTGTACTTTAAATTTATAACATGTTATCATTGTGGGAAAGTGGGAATAGGTAAATGAGATCTTCAATTAATTTCTGAGAATGTAAATGTATTATTATCAAAAACTTCAAAGTTTAAAAAGCCTTTTTTACCTAGTTCACACTTAAATTTTCTCAATGTTTTCACAATGATATCTCACCATAACACCTCTGTACATACACTTTAGAGATGAAGAAACAGCCAATAAGTAACATGTCCTACAACATGCATTGTGTCTAGTATAATTTGCCAAAAATCAGCAGGTAAAGAATAAGACATAATCATCCAAAACAACACATATTAGGTAATAATTGTCAGCTTTGCTAGGCTTAAGTCTATTTCTGAAGTAGTCAGTATCTTATATGTTATCAAATGTTTATTAAATACATATCATACCATGAGTTAAGATATTTTCAAAGGCCTAACATTTTCACAGTTGGCCTGAGTTTAGCACTTAAAAAATAAGAATTCATTTAATTCTGTAACAATTTTAAATGTAGTGTTTGTGTTATTCTTTTTCTTTACTCAATAGACAAGAGATTATGGCATTAGAATTTAAGTGTAAAGGCAGGGTTAACTACCCTGTTTCAACATGTTGCAATGTCAACAGATGACAGTTTAGTGGATAACAAACTTGTGAGGGCCAAAGTGATATTAAGCATGAAGTATCCTAAACTAGAATATCAAATGCCAGAATATATCAGTATCATCAGTATCATTCCCCTTCTCTCTCTCTCTCTCTCTCTCTCTCTCTCTCTCCCCCCCCCCCCACACACACACACACAATGCATAATATTTAAATGTATATTTTCTATAAGTCTGGGACTATAGCTACCAACATCTCACGAGTAAAGAAAACCTTTTGTCAGCCACAGAGGAAGAAATTATGGTTGACTTCCAACACCAATTTGCATGGTTTGATGAAGAGAGAGAAATAAGCTTCCCAAAGAAAGGAGCTGTCATTATAAGAAGAAAAATACTGTCTACAGAGTTATTTTTGAAACACACACACACACACACACACACACACACACACACACCCTTCAGTTTCCCCTCATTTTAACCAAGTCTCAATTATGGAAGGTTACAGAGCTCACTTTGAATTTCCATTCTTTTTTTTTACTGTTTCCATTCCCTAAATGGGCTTTTCTATTCTTTTCCCCTTAAATACTATTTATGCACATATAGCAATCAAATTTAAACACACAAATTGAACTTTTCTTTGAGCTGCAGTTTTATATCCAACTGTTTTTCAAATCTAATGAGGACAAAACTAATATGTTGATTCCCATTGTACTTTTAATCTTCCAGATCTCAGGAATGACAATTTGATTCTCCAACCGTTCAAGTCAGAAACCTTGACATCAACTCTTTCACAGTGTATATCCAACTCACAAGAAAATCCTTTCAGCTTTATCTTTGAAACATCTCTACTTACACATGATTTCATGTCCCCTCCTACAGAAAACAATAGCTTTCAAGCCATGGGAAATTTTGTTAAGAGACTGGGCAATTTCTAGTGAGATTTTGTTTAACCAATCTATGGGTTGCTACTCTCATTCAGTGGGTAGAGATCAAGCATGCTACTAAACATCCTGCAAAGCATGAGATGAGCTCCCCCAAATAAATTCCTTTTTCTCAAACAGAACAAGACCCTGGATTGAGAAACTTTTATTTTACACTGTTTCCATTATCGTTTGCTATTAACTTACTGCAATATGTTTATAAAGGGCCTTTAAATTTCCTCCCTAGCTATCTACCCTTAGTCAAGTAACCACAAAGCAGCCCAAAGAATCCTTTAAGCAGGCTCCTCAGGCAAAGTCTCTCCTCTCATCATTTCCTGTTGGTCTGCCCCACCTGGATTAGTGATAGAAATTTTCTTTCCTATCCAAGTGAAGTTAACACATGCTCCCAACACCATTCTTTACTAACCCTCATTTTTCCCTTAGCATTTTACCAGATATATTATATATTTATTCATTTACTTCTTTATTTTCTAATTTTTAAAATTCAAATTTAGTGAGATAAAGGACATTGTTTTTGATTGCTGGTATAATCCTCAGTCATTAGAACCTTGAGAAACTAGTACATGAGACTAATAATCTTTTTTGAATTTAGGAAAAAATACACACCTAATTAATTACTTCTTCCATACTGCAAGAATGTTTTTGAGGCAATGTTGATCATTTTTAATTTTAAAAAAAATGTGCTTTCTGGGTTCTCAAGGTTTTCATGATTTTCTTCCTTTCTCTCAGAATATTAAATGTTTATTTGCTTATTTATTTATTTTTGGTTCGCTCTTTTGTGTTTATCCTTAATTGGTAATATTCTTCAAAAGTCCTGTCTTTGACTTTCTTTTATCTCCTATTATTCACTCTCTCTTAAAACATTCTTTAATGTACAACCTCAGTTACACTGTTTCAAGAACACCTCAATCACTTATCTCAGCTCCTCTCCCCAAAAGGGAATCTCACTAAAATCCTCTAGCTCAACATGATCCAAGAAATCACACAGTAATTGATTATGCTAGATATGCTAACTCTGTGCTTGATTTTCATCAGGATTATGAACATCTCTTAAAACAGCATATTGCAAGTTACCCTTACTTAATTTATTCTTATCATTTACTCCTCATATGTAGCCGATCAAGAAATCTCACACATAAAATTAAAGATATGATCCAGTTTAGCCCCTTAATTGATGATTTTTGTGCCTTGATCTAGACCTCATCTTTACTTGAAATATAAAAACTTTCTTTTGAATCCCATCTGGAGGGTCCAGTATGTTTTGCATACTGAAACCAGAATTACATTCTTTTTTTTTTTTTTATTGCTGGTTGTTCAAAACATTACATAGTTCTTAATATACCATATTTCACAGATTGATTCAAGTGGGTTATGAACTCCCATTTTTATTACATTCTTAAAATACTTCTGATGATCTCATGATATGAGTGCCTGAAGTATAAAATTTACATTAGTTTCCTATTACATCTCCATCACAGAATTATCCAAATTTACCTTTGTGCTTTTACCATCAGAGTCTCTTAATGTGTACCTGAACTGTTACTTCACTGAATTTCTTTTTGTTCCCCACCCATCATGCAGTTATTACATCTACCTTTGAACATTTTCTATCCTATCAGGAATATCCCATTATTTTACTCTGAAAATTCTTAATAATCTTTTAAGAAGCAGCCTGAAGTTTAGTTTATTACATTTAAAACTTCTTACCTTATTTCTTCTCTGCAAAATTGTCATTTCCTAGAAGTGATTTTTCTTTCTCTAAGAAAGGATGCAGGAACTAGAACACTTCAGAAACAAAACAGGAAGAGGAAGAAGAACCAATGAATCAAAACTGACATATTACTCTTTCTTTAAGGTTCATCAACCTCATTTTGTATAGGAGGAGAGTAAAAAAATGGCACTAGATTTTGAACAATTCATAGCAAAGCCAGATTAGAAATTAAGTCTTTCTTATTAATCTGGTATTCTTATTATGTATTTGATGACAGATTTGGATACAATGTATTGTTTGGATAATGAGTGGTTAAGACCAAAATATGCACTAAAATTTATGGACTTTGACTTGGAAAGTTATGGGCTTTGTATTTCTTCAGCACTATTTCAAAATTCTTTATACTATTTTAAACTGATTTTTTTTTTTTAAAGCTCCAAAGTCCCTCTAGAAAACTCAATGTCTGCAGACTGCTGTGGAGAAAAAGTGTGTGTGAAAAATCTACAGAGCTGCTACAGATGGACAATTTTGTACTCCCTTCTTTCTCATTGTATGGCCATATAAGAGGATTTTAGATTATCTCCATTCTGCCTTCAGAAGATTTGCAGCAGGAAGTTAATAAACCACTCGGCAGAAGCTAAGACACACAATAGGCAGGGAAGGGAAAGATTACATCAGAGAGAGATAGGCTTAATTGTATTGCAGGTACCAAACGGTCTCTTTAGATATGTGTAGTAGAGCAAAAAGATGAGAAATAACTGTCCAGCAAAGGTAAACAAAAGCCATCTGCCCCCTCCTTCAAATGGCACTGGAGGGAGCACGGGGGAAGACATGGGCTGATTCCACCATCTATAATAAGTAAGATGTTTTCTTTACCCCAGAGTCATGCAGATGAATAATACATATATAGAGATATAGATATAGATATAGATATAGATATAGATATAGATATAGGTATAGATATATAGAGATATAGATAGATAGATATGGAACAGCATGCAAATGACAAAACATAACTAAAATCAAAACAACAACTGATAAGCAAGTGCAAAAAAATACTCCACATTCAGTACTCTGAGTATTAGAGAGGGATTGTTGTGACAAAATTTCCAAGTAGCTCCAGGGGCTAAAATGCTGATTTATCCCAGAAATTTAAAATGATTTATATGATAATAAGGAGTTGGTATCATGGTTGACATAAACATCGTCTAGTTTTCTATTTGATTAATTAATTGGTAAATACAGAGAAAGCAATTGATACCACATATATGTACTTCTCAAATGGAAAATGGGTAACAAGGCCTAATTTAAGCATGATCTTTTACTATATTTGCTATTGAAAGTGTGTTATACATTAAATTAACCATCATTATGTATAAAATAGGGGAAAATATTGCTTATAGTATTTTCAGTAATGAGAGAATACATATTTTACATCCTCAAACTGATTCCAAACTTTATTTTAAAAATTATTTACCAAACTTACTTTAATTGCAAAAACATTGTATAGTTCAGATTTTAAAGATATAGAAAGTGCAAGCAGTAAACTTGGAAATAAATTTATTTAAAAGTATGCTACAATGAAAAATACAAAATTATTATGTTGTCTATTTTATTTAATACTTTTCCATGACTGGGTAAAAATATATTATATTTTGACTATATCATGTATGTTTTTTTCTATACATTAAATAACATTCATTTGTATTTATAATCTCTAAAAATAACCATAAATAATAACAATATGTCTGATTAAACTATAATTTTATATAATTCAATTTTGCATTACCATGTTATGCTAATGTGTTCAATTTATTTTCACAATCAACTATTATTGGAAATTTCAGAAACTTACAATGTTTGTCTATTGTTAATAGTTCTACTTTGATTTTCCTTCTACATATAGTTCTGTGCACATATCTAATTATTTTCTTAGAATATATATTAAAGAATTAAAAGGTTGCATAAGATATTTTCTTTAAAAATCAATTATCTTAAGTAACTGGAAATTAATATTTTTGCTACTATATTATGTTTTAAAAATATTTTTCTCACATGATAGTTCTAAAACATTTTGTGACTATGCTCTTTTAAATGCTATATGAGGAAAAGTTTTATACAGAAAAATTTTCTATAAAATTTTTATGTCATTTTACTTCCCACCATCTTTTAGCAATTAAAATTGTCACTATAGTTCCAGCAAAGCCACATTCACCAGTATAACTTCTTTTTAAAATTTAATCTGGTGATTCATTTTTATTTTCCATGATACATAGTAATCATAGATAGCGCAATTTCCCTAAGTATATAACTAATTTTTTCATTGTCATTGTTATAATAAAATTTCTTTTTCCATTATCAAAATATTATGTTATACAGTACATATATGCATGTTCCCAGCTCTGTAACTAATCTTTCTGTTTTATCCCATTTATGTGGCTATTCCAACATACATATGCACTGATTTAATTATGTAGTTCAACTATTATAACAATATACTTGAGTTTTTAAAATGTCTTTCATCATATTTTAAATATGTTCTTAAACTTCAGTGACTAGTGTTTTTTTTTCTGATATTTTGCAAAGAAGATGATGAAAGTCATTCAGTTTCTTACTTTGTAGATATAGGGTTAAATATTCAAAGAAGCCTTTATTTTAAAAATTCTAATGGCTCTTAAAGTAAAACTTTTGTGGCATCTTTCTAATAATTTTTGTTTTTTAAGAGTTACTGTCTTTTTTATGCCAATTTTGTTATTGTTCTTGACTGTAATTTTTGCCTTATTATGACTTTGAAAATCTTATATATTGTTTATCTTTACTAGAAGATAAAACTCTATCCTTGAACCGTCCATGGTCATAATTTTTCTCATTGTTTCTATGTTTTTTTGCTCTTTTTCACTATAGTTTCTTTTTCTTGGAGTACATCTTAAAAAAAGAGAAAAGCAGCCCCAGGAGCTTTCTCCTGGGAGCTGCCCTGGCTAGCTATTCTGTGATGCTTCTGTGCTGAAATAGCTTCAATTTCACAGAATACTAAGATCAGACAAGGTCATTCTGTCCCCATGAAGGAGTATGTAAGAACAAGAAGACTCCATGTAACTGCAAACTGACAAAAACAAGAACACTGTGAACACCACAAAAAGTAACCTAGCATTGCCCTGCTGTCAGTAAATGTGAGTGACTGCAGTTACTTTCCAGGGTGCAGCATAGGCCACTTTTCCTGCCCTCTTGATAATTAGATATCTAATTACCCAACTGTGTCCACCTTCTCAGACCACTCTAACCAAATCCTGCTTCCCAAAATCTTCTGCCAAACTACCTAACACAAGCCCAAATCCTATAAAAACAGTCTATAACATTTTCATACTCAATTTTTTTCATGTGTTGTATTGCTTCCTTCTTCATGTAACCACTCCAAAATTTGTATTACTGCATGTATTTCCCTGGTCTTTCCTTGATGGTCATTGGTAATGTTCCAGTTTGCTCTTTTAAATTTTCTTCTGACTGATGTTTTTTCAGCTGTTTAAATTTTTTTATGTTTCTATCTAAATAATACTTGGCCTTGCCTTTTTCTCATATGTAAGACCAAATTTCTTCCTGGAATACTTTGTTTTCAGTCTTTTTATTACATTTATTCTTCAAAGATTCATACTTAGGTTTTTAAAAACAAGAGATTATCTAGAATGCTCACTCTAAAACTTTGTAAATTTTTTTTAAGATCCTTTATTGAATACACAGAATTCTGGGTATTTTTTCTTTATTGTAGGTTTTTAGGTTTTTACACATTTGAAACGTTATTTAATAATCTAGCAGCCTACAAGTAGGGAATGAGAAATTTGGGCATTTTCTGCACATCAAAGTCACTCTGGCAAGTGTCTTATTAAGCCATTGTAACAGAGAGAAACTTTCTCAATCTACTTTTCATTTAGCCTCAATGACTGTTCAGGTCTTTGATAAGGATGTGGCTGATTTTCTCCTGAAGTTTCTGACTTCCATATTGGTAAAACGTAAGATGATTACAGGAAGAATTCCTGTGTGATGCCCTTGTGATTGCACTTAAATACTCAAAATATTTTCTTAAGAATTTACACTTCATCTACTTCCTGAGTTGTCACCCTGGATTTTGGGTTGCTCTTACTGCATCATTTTGCACTTACTATGTATAATTTTCACTTATATGTATAATTTCAAATCTCAGACTTTTGGGTAAGTAGTGGTTGCCTATATTTCTACTACCTAAAAAGTGATGCCATTCCTAATTTCATATCTAAAGGGACTGACACATTTTACATTCAACTTTACTCTATTCTGTATATATACCTAAACAAAAATCTTCAGTAAATGTTTAAAAATATAGAAAGAAATTTCTCTGAATAATTTGTCCCTGGTAAAAAAGACTCTATCAGAATGGAAACATTTCCCCCCATAATTCTTTGAGGAAACTTTTTAGAAATCTTCTTTCATGTTTAAAATGTTATTTATCTTACTTAATCTACATCTATTGCAGTAATTTATCATTTTGATCTTTTTAAACAACAAAATGTGTTTAAATTAGTAGGTTTTCTGTTAACATGGCTGCCATATTTTTATCAAATGCTTTATCTTTTAATAAACACAAGAATTAGTTACTAATTTACTTGTATAGTTTACTATACAAATAAATCAAATTATTTGGACTTACTTATATAGGTTACTATAAAAATAAGTCAAGTTATTTGTATAGTAAGCTATATAAATAAGTTAGTCTTCCACAGTTTAATCTTCCACATTTGGTGAATTTACTACTAATAAAATAATGCTGCTTAGCATAATGGACAAGAGTTCTAGAATTATGGACAGAGGTAGCAGGTTAATATAGTTTGGCTGCTTCCTGATTGCTATGTGACTTTGGACAGAGTGCTTTATCTCTCTGATCAACAATTTTTTTCATTCACTAAGTCTATAAAAATTAAACTTATAAAGAAACTATGTGAGTCAGAAAACCTTGCATAAATGCAAAGGTGAAATGAGTCATTATCAATGTCTTCTTAATAACAGAAAGTGTATTTTTGAAGTCTTACAAGAATTTTTTTTTATTCAGGTGATTTTAATGGTTTAATTTAAATTGGGTAAACAGCTGTTGAGGATTGTTTTAATATGTGAACAAATAAGGTGGTTAACAGATCTGTTTGTTTACTTTCACCTTTCCTTTTCATTATATTTAATAATTCTGTTCAGGATAATGTAAATTGTTCAGAAAATTGTTTTCTTAGTACCTGTTGGAATGTTACATAATTTTTTTTTTTTTTAGCATCATTGCCAGAATTCCTATCTTCATCCCAGTGCCGGTGAAGACAAAGATAAAACCAAACTACAGCTTCTTCGATAGTTATCACAACAAACTGTATAAACTGATGCATCAATGAATAATAACTCAACAAGTAATGCTCAATCAAGGAGTCGATTTACTTTGGGAGGAAATGGACATATTGATGGATTCCTCTGCTTTGAACTGCTTGCACAACTTGCCTGGACTATGTATCACTTGTATGCATTGTGAACTATCTGTTGGTGTAGCGAATTGTGGTAGTGCTGGAGTATCTTTGCTGATGGTGTCACCGGTGGTACAATTTTTCAAAGGAGCCCTCAATTGGCTTAGTGTCGTGGCATTTTGCATCCTCCTCCCTTCTACTAGTGATGGTCTAAAATTTGGGGGCCAACAGAGGTGAGGCAAAGAACCTCACCCCCCTTTGTGAATAAAATCTAAATAAGCTTTCATTGTTTTCACTAAAGCCTCAAACCCGTAGGGTTACAAAAGGAACTAGAGAACCCGGAAGAGCAAGGTGTCATCTTTTCAACAATTCAAATATTATAATATAGCTTGAAACACTTAAGCTTATTTTATTTATCATGAAGGTCAGTGTTACAAAGAGAGAAAATGATTGACTCATTGTATTTTCTCCATTTGTGAACAATATTATATTCATGATTCTGATTGTCAATTATAAAAAAAAGCTAAGAGTAAAGGAGAATAACATTGTAGAAATAATTTAGTAATAAAATTCCTATGTACTACACTTCTTCATTACTGACTAAAAGCATGACATATTTTTTATTTCATTTTATAATGGAGGTTTTACTGAAGCAATGATGAGTAAGGTAATAGAATACAATTAAAAGTGAAATAAAAACAATCACATATCATATAACAATCATATTCATATAACAATCATATTCAATGACAAATGCACAATATTGAATATATTTAATTAAAATTTTTCTCTTTTAACAGTTTAATTTTGAGAAGAAAAATCTTGATTAAATACATTTTCTCTGCACAGTTATTCTAATAGTGACGATTTAAATAAAAAGAAACATTTTTATTTTATATATTTATATATACACAGTTCCTTAAGTTTATCTAAACCATGAGAAACAATATACATTTTATTTTAATATATTAGCTATTTTATACAGCTTCTTATGATTTATTCATTATAAGAATGGTGTGAGTATATATGTAGTTTTTCTAAAAAGATTTGTCCTGAAAATATTCTTCATGCTATCAGTAACAATTATTTTGCCTTCTTCAGATATCATAGGTAAAGTGTTCTACTGAATAATTCAAGATATTTGGACAAACATTTGAAAAATGTCACAAAGAAAAAGAGCAAGAAACAGGATATTAGTATTTCTACCTAAAGATACAACATTCTGACCTCCACAAAGTCATAGATTTCATGTCCTTTGAAAGTTTTATATAATTTTTAGGAAAGTAGCATGTTATGAAACTGCACTGGGAATAATAGTAGGTTTTATTTTGAACGTTTACATACACCACTCTATCTAGACAAGTCTTTAAATGTATTGTTTTTTTTATTAGTTGCTCGTGACAATACAATGATCTTGACATATCATACATTTGAATCAAATGGGGTATGAATTCTCATTTTTCTAAGTGTACAGGTTGCAGAATCACACTGGTTATACAGCCACGTATACACATACAGCAATACTTGTGTCTATTTTATTTATTGTATCACTTTAAATATATTGTGTCACTTAGTCTTCCTCATAACCCTATCATGTATGTTGTATTATCATACTTATTTGCAGAGGAATGTGACTCTGAATGATTAAGACAACCAAAATAAGGTTCTTTGTACTAATATATATTTACTTATGTTACAAAATACTTTCCTTGCTGTTTTTATAAACCAACATTTCAGGAAATGAAATAAAATCTCTATATATTACTAATAGAATGCTTTAGCTTTTGTTCCTTTACCTTACGTCACTTTGGGGCACCCAAAACATGCTCATTAAATTCAATACTAGTATATGATTTTGTGTTACTATAATAATGCCAATATAAACAATTACTTATGTTCCTTTTTTTCATATCAGTAAAAAAATTCCCAATAATGCTTATAAAATGTTTTTTATGTATTTTTTATTTAATTTGACAGCAGAATGCATATATATATATATATATATATATATATATATATATATATATATTAGCACATCCAATTTTCAAAAAAACCTGTGATAAACATTTTTAGACCTGGAAAACTAAGGCATGAGAACAGAAAGTATCCTGAATAGGTCACATGGCAAAAAGTAATTCCATTAGCAACTTAACCTAGGTAAATAATCTCCAAAGCCTGGCTTTAATCACTATAACATGCTTCTCTCTAAATATGTTTTGATCTGAGGAATAAATGCATGATGTCATTCTTTGGTAGACAGATTCACTTGCATATTTAAACTTACACTATTTTAATTAAACACAAATTAGAATTATAATATTTATTGATGTATTAAAGCCACTATAGTATCAAGGCATCAAAGCTTCTTATTCTATTTTTTTTCTAAATATTTCAAAATTTATCAAATAATACAAATATGTCCTAGTTTTAAAAATCTTTCACTAAAAATATAATGATTTTTCTATGCTTTACTGTCAAAATGGATACCTCTAAAAAAAATGGATACCTCTGGTTTTGTGTAGAAAATAAATCACCTGTAAATTACTCTAATAGCTAAATCATTCTGGAGTACTGACAAGAAATCAGGAAGCTATACTGCATGCATGATTTTGAAAAATGTAGTAGTATAACATTAATTGGCAATTTGATATATGAGCATTTGTGAAACTGGGGATGTTTTTAAAATCACAAAAATACATTACAGTTTAGGAAAAAATATATAAATAAATGGCAATAACTTATAGACCTTTATAAGTCCACATATTATTGTGATCTGAGTAAAATAATTATATGACAACATAGCATCCATCTATGGGCCACTAGTCCATAGACAAAATTCTTAAAATACTTCCACGTAGCCTAAGAGAAATTAAAATTGGTGTAATAGAATTTTAGTGTAATTTTTGTACCTAGGAAAAACTGTTGAGGATATTGAATACAGCTGATTTTTGCATTGTCCTTTAACATGCTTCTTAGGTTGTGTCTATGTTACCATTTTGTTTTAGTTAAGTTTTTTCTTTTTTCTTTATGGGGCAGAAATTATAATTTATACTTGTGATATTTATTTATCTATTTATCTTCCCCCCTATTCAACTATGTATGTATCCATTCATTTATTCATCCATAAAAAACATAGGCCACAGATAACAGCATTATCCTAGTGTTTTGAAGGTTGCAAAAGTTAGGATGTCATACTGACATAATAACATTTTAGTCCAATACACTGAAGATAAAGCAAACAAAAAAATTTGCAGAGAATTTTAAAGAAATGGACACTCACTAATTATGTTTTATATAACCTTGTTGTCTTACCATCCATTATTGGAAAAATTGAGCTCAAGAATATTTATGGAAAGACTGAGGGAACTGTAATAGTAAAATCAAAACATGCTTTTTCAACACAACACAAATAAAAATAACACAATTAAGAATGCAGAGTAAAGAATGTAGTGTAAGATTCTGTCTTAGTCTGATTTAAATCTTTTTTTTTCAGGGTTTGAGATTTTTTAGCCCTTTTATTTCACTGTGGCTTGTTCTGGTTATTGTACACTTTCTTCATGTCTACCACATACCTGGTTCTGATTTTTAAATTCAAATTGTTCTCAATATCTCCTATTTAAACTTGGTTCAAAGTTTCTGATCCTTCTTATTTTATACATAGCATAATATTCCTAGTTAGGGAATAAAAAGTTTGCCATTGTGTAGGTGGAGCTACAGAATGAGACACAGTTATCTATAAATGTAGAAAATATGTGACTGCAGAGGAAGCATTCTGAAGAACTAGGGACTGATTGCAAATTGTAAGGGAAGCTAAAGAGAGCAGAATTGAGTCACAGCCTTTGAGGGTAGATAGAGGGTAGAGGGATAGGCTTAGCCAAGGTATTAGCCTGACCATTTGGCCTGCACCAGCTTGGGAAGCAGACCAGAAGAAGACAAGTTCCAGATTTTTGTTAGGGTTCTATTGTGCTTCTTGGCACCACAGACTTATTCAGGAGTCCAGTTTAGAAGCCTCTGATTTGCCCCCAGACTGGTGAACCAGCTTAGGGTTATATGAAATTGAGTTGAACATTCTATGATAAAAAAAAAATCCTGTAGCCCTATAGATCATTTCTTATACTATGGAAATATTTCATAGGTTTTGGTGAAGAGGGGTTTTAAAGACTTTCCTAAATATATTTTTTTAAAGTCTACTGGTCACAGGCATTAAAAATCATGATAAAATTTTAAAAAAATTTAAATTCATAATTCTACCATTGTTTCCTGCAGAATTACAAAATCTGAGAGTTCAACACTGTCATTCTTCAATTTTGCATTCACTGGAAGCACACACAGATGCTAGGACAGCTGGTTTCATTGGCAATACATCTTTATTGCTTGCAAGAATGTTGCCCTGCATGCCTGGGTCTATGCCTTCTGAGAATTCTGACCATCTGCCCTTTAGTAAAGCCTTTTACCCAAAGTACATTAGATTATCTTGCTGAAAGTTCAACACATACCAAAACTGGGCCTCTAGGCATTCTGGAAACCTTGATATAAATAATGCTTGGATACAATGGTATACTAGTCCCTATGTTCCCTATTCTTATTATAGAAATAAAATGCTCCTGGATACAATTTTCTCTGAGAGAGACAGAATGCATTTCTATTGTTTCTTTTTTATAAGTGTCATCACTGTCTAAAGTGAATTGATGTTTATTAGGATAAGTCAGTAAAATAAATATTGGTATTTGAGGAGTTTATTCTCTATCATTCTGGAAAACATTTAGAATCTGTTATGGAATGAATGTCTGTGTCCACCAACCCCAATATTCCAATATTCATCTGTTCAATTCCTAACCACTAATGTGATGCTATTAGAAGTCAGGCAAGAGAGATGATTAGATCATGAGATGGAGTCCTTATGAATGGGGTTATGCATGATGAAACAGGCTCTAGAGAGCTTTTCCACCTACCCCATAATGTAAGGACAAATCTCTTTATGAACCAGAAACCCTTTATTCTAGCACCCTGATCTGGGACTTCCAGGCATAGGCTCTAGAATTATGAGACATAAGTTGATGTTTTCTATAAACTCTCTAGACATTGGTACTGTGTTAAGGGCTCCTGACCTGACCAAAATAGGACCTTAGACCAAAGCTAGAAATAGACCCAGACATTTCCATGAACAATAAAATGTGATATTGAATACAGTTTTAAGCTGAAAGGAAAGCTAAAAACTACTTTTTTTTTCTTAAAACACCTTTTCTGTGAGGTATTAAGAGACCTATGATTCTTAAGAGACTAAAATACACATATGTTTATGAGGTAGAGTGGGAACAAAAATTGATCTATCCTTATTTCTAGGGTAATATTTTTTATTACATAATGTAAGTAAAAATCACCAAAGAGACAAAAACTCTTATTGTTAATTCAGTGATATTAACACTGTTGCATTTTAGATATTTGAAAGAGATTATGGATGAGAACATAAGAATTTGGTAAAAATTCTGTTGAATTTGGTAAAAATTCTGTTGAATACTGTGAGATCCAATAGTTTATAAAATTTTGTGTTAGAAGCAAAATTTCTAATAAAGTTTAAAATCTCCTTTTTGTATCTCACTTTATATTATTAAATTATTTTCAATCAGAAGTTATACAATTGGGGACAAATATAAATGCTACTTTACTTATATGCATATTATTAAATAGACTAAGTAGTCATTATTTTGATAAACAATGATAGAATATTTTAATACAGGAACAAGTATTTTACTTTGTTTTTAGACATTTATATATAATATTAAGTAAAGTTCTATATTGAATATAAACCTGGTACACTTTTCTCAACAGTCCTGGATTGTCTCCTGACTTCTTTTTCAAGGTCAGAGGTCAACTACTGTGCTGGATATTCTTCCACTTTCAAATTTAGATGAAAAAAAAAATAGTGGTGATCATAGCAGGGCACGTGATCTTCTAGTGAGATAACAACAAAACAGGATGCAGGAAGGAGATGGTCAATTATATTCTATTTCTTTTCTTTCTTTAGTAGGCTCCTCCAAGATAAAGTTCCACCTTTCATCTATAGCAGAGATGTCCTATAATGTCAAACTAATATCATTCTTCAGAGAACTACTGCTTTCTCTAGGACTTTTGAAGCAGTAGCCAACACAAATATGCATCTCATCATATTGACTGACATCTTCCTTTTCCTCAGATTTGTTTTCCTCACCACCTCCCAAATAAAATCACAGCTCTTAGATGTTACTATATACAGAGTGTAAGCAGTTTAGAAAACTTACATTACACGCACCTACATATATGTCCTTACAAACACCTGCAACCACAGACATATATGAGCTTCTTGACTTACAGTGGGTCTACATCACAATATATTCATCAAAAGTTAAAAATGTATTAAATATACCTAACCTCTTGATTATCATGACTTAGCTACATTGCAGTATATCACTTATTTACCTTTCTTATCACGTAGCTAGCTGGGAACATGGTTGCCTGTTGCTTTCCAACAATACAAGAGAACATTCCTACTATATATTGACAGTCCAGAAAAAGATCAAAATTCAAAGTACATTTCTTCTGAATATGCATTGCTTACTCACCGTATTAAAGTTGAAAATCCTGTCAAAGTTGAGGATTGATTGAATACATATGCATATACACACACACACGTGTGTTTATGTGTGTGTGTGTGTGTGTGTGTGTATATATATATATATATAAATACATTAATATAAAATGAATTTATTATTATACCAAAGAGAAATGTAATGCAGACAGTTTATGGCACATCACAGAAATTTGCATGTGCAGTTGGAGTTATCAAAAATATTGTAGGTTCGTCCCTGTAAGCCTGACAGATCTTTTCTTCCGAACAATATTTCTGCTGAGTTTTCAAAGGCAAATTTTTTTCCAAGCTGTGATATCATCATAAATGATGAATGGTTCACATTGAAATATGCTCAGTAAGAATATAAGCTGTAAGTCTAAAATGTTTTCTGATGGAAAGTAAAGGAGAGCTTCAAGGATATTTTAAGTGATATATTTCATTTGTTACTGATAATTCTTAAGACAAAGAATGGTTTATTTATATTGCATATCAGACTGTTGAAGAAAGTGGCTACTTTATCATCATTTCATGTAATTTGAATAAATATCTCCACTTTTTGCTCGAGTGATTTTTTATTTGATGCAGCTTTCTAGTTTACTACAGTCTATGGTAACATACACATATTTTTACTATGTACAAGAGTTAACTTGCTTTGCACAAAAATATTTCCTTTTATTTCTTTAAATCTCATGCATTTAGTTACATATATATTATTTTAGGTAATTATTTTTACTACTATTATTGAAGAGACTATTCATATTTTCTTTTATTGTTTTGTGGGGGTGCCTACTTAATGAGTGTTCAACTACTTCAGTAAATTTTATTTAAATTCAAGGTGTAATATAGAAGTGATTAAGTCTAATGATTTAATAAATAACAAATAAAAATTTTTTGACTGATTACATGTTTTCACTCAAAATAGTGGAAATTATGTTGAAATGTTACCTTAAGAATACTAGCCATATTAGTATTAATATATCTAAAGCTCTAGCATAAAGATATAATTTATTTAAGAAGTAGATAAGTAATAGAGTTTACTTACTTTCATGTCTATTTTTCATTTCAGTTATGATATCAGCATAAATAACATCTTAAATATGTATCTTATTCTTATTGATGCTTAAGACCTCTAGTTCTAAACTTGAAGCACAATTTGACCTTTATAGATTCAATGAACAATTATGTAGGGCCTCACACTATATTTTGTGGAACATTATAAAAGAGCTAATGCAGTTATTCTCATTTTGAAGAGGTTTATACTCAGTCAAATAAGCAAAAGAAACATAAATTAACAAAAAATATTTGAAATATAATAGTATTGGCTTCATATGTGTACTTTAGCAAATCACCACATTCTTAGTGACTTTATATTCCATACTCTAATGTATTTCAGAAGTCCCAAATGTTTCACTTGGCTAAAATCAAGGTGTCTTCTAAGCTAAATCCTTCTGGAGGCTGTAGAGTTTCTATCTCTAGTTCCCTATCTTCTCTAGCATCCAGAGGATACCTGTATTCTTGGCTTGTGATTTTTTAGTTAATGTTTAAAGTTCATTCCACTCTCTGCTTCCAACATTACACACCTTTTCTATGACTCTGGTTTCCTCTGCAAAGTAACCTTATAATTATATGAAGCTCCCAGATAACATGCTTTAGTATTAAAGTGTAGAGAAAAGGGGTACTAAAATTATTATTATTATTATACCAAAAGAGAAATGACATGCAGACAGTTTATGGTACATCACAGTTTTTTTATATAATATATATATATATATATATATATATATATATATATATATATATATTATATAAACATGTATCTTACCAGTAAATTTAAAGTAATGAATAAAAACCTGGAAAAACTATTACATATATACTACATATCTCATTTCTTGCCATGGCCAAAATATATACTCTCTCCATAGTAACAATATATTTAAATTTATAGTTCAAAGGTGCTTTATAGAGCTTTTTGTCACTGCAACCAAAGATCTAACAAACACAGTTTAGCAGAGGAAAACTTATTCTGTCTCACAGTTTCAGAGGCTTAGTCCATTGTCATCTCTGGACAAGAGATGAGGCAGAACATTATGGGGGATTGGTATGGCAGAGGAAAGCAGCTCAGTACATGAAAGCCAAGAAAAAGAGAGAAAGCTCAGCTCACCCGGGACAAAACATAATCTCCAATGGCATGTCCACAAAGATTTATTTCTTCCAGCAACACCCTACCAAACCACAGCTACCGCCCAGTTAATCCATATAAGTGAATTAATCTTCTGATTAGGTTATAGGTTTTATAATATAATCATTTTACATGTGAACACTTTTTTTATTGCCTCACATATGAGATTTTGGGGGCATTGCATGTCCAAACCATAACAAATGCATTTTGTTTTGTTTTATTTATCCCCCTCAGAAAGTATGGCTTTTTACTTGGTAGCATTTTAAGGAAATATTCCCTATTTGTATTAGATATAGAAAACCTATGTGGCACCATGGAGAATTCTTTTGTTTCCAGATACATTACTATGTGCCCTCATTGTGTAACAGCATCCATACTTCCAACCATAGTCCAGATTGAACTCTTAAGTCACAGGAATATATATCTCCAACCTTTCCTAGTTCATTCACTGGTGTGATTCACGAAAGCAAGCAGATTGCAACCACAATTTAGAGTTCAATGAGACAATTACATCTCCTCATTGAAAGACTTCTTCCCTGAGGAATCAAACTAGAGAAGCCCAAAATATTGAGACAGAAGAAAACATTTCTCAAATGGGTCCTCAGAGATAATAGAGAAAAATCTTCTCCAGCTTTCCTCCTTTATGCCTAGACTCATTTATCCTACTTATTACAGTAAGAATACCATATGTGAACTGCTGTTTTAAAAAACAGAATGCATTCCATACGCAAGCACTCCAAAGATGTAATGTATTGTAGCAGCAGCAAAATCTCACCTAATTCTCTGGTGGGGCATTCTGTTATTTTCTCAGGCCACCTGCTTCTGGGTGACAGGAGAGAAAACAGGAAAAATAAATTTCTTTGGCTCTAAACCCAGTATCTTTCTGGTTGAAATAAATGATTTGGGGAAATCTTGATGGCTGTGTGGTTTTCAGAGGTCCATGGATGGTGGCATGGCAGAAGCATTGAAATCAGGGAAGGAAGTCCATTTCCAGCAGCATGGATTATTCCAGTAAAGACAAATTGATTCCACTCCTGTGATTTAATGCAATCACCCTGCTAACAGATGGTTGATTACTGCCAGACAGCTCAGCTGTTCTAGGTCTGTAAGACACTTAATACTGGCTAGTCAGATCAGTCTGGTTGAGAAAAGTCAATCGGTTGAGGCCAACATATTTGTCATACTGATGAAAGAAGAATGCTGGCTTCTTTTTCACCTTCGGTATATCTTGGGTGCCACTCATCATGGGAATCTAAAACAGAATGTGAAGCCAGGGAAACCAGATACTCACTATATTTTCTAATATCTTTAAAAAAGCAAGAACTTAAAAAGGAAGTTTACGTGGGACTGGGGTTGTGGCTCAGTGGTAGAGTGCTCACCTAGCATGTGTGAGGCCCTGGGTTCCATCCTCAGCACCACATAAAAATAAATAAATAAAGGTAAATATTTTTAAAACATAAATAAAAAGGAAGTTTCCATACTAACAAGAGACAAAATGTCAGCACAGTATAGAAGTCAATTATACAGTTATAGATTAGTGTTTGCAATATTAATAAGTAGTCCAATATTCTAGAATTATTGCATCCATATTTTCTAATATAATATTCAATACTACCTATTATCTGTTCATTATGTATATGTATATCATTCAGACACTACTCATAATATATATCAAACATACATAATATTTCTATGTTTAAGTTACTAATATCAAATTACAAACAACTTAAATAAATGTCATATATTTAATGAAAGATATCATCTAGGATTTTTCTTCTGAATATTGAAAATGCCAATATTTGCTTTAAAATAAGAAATACTTATTTTGCATTCTGAGAAAAACTGTGCACATTTATTTTAAATCTGTCAGTTTACAGCTATTTATATCAGCTTCTTAATTTTATGTAGAGTAGTTCTGAAAGGTCATTGTAGAGCAAAATGTTTTATGGTTATAGTTTTTCTAATATTTTCTCAGTAGTCTATTTATTAAGGGAAATTTCAAGATATTTTATCTATTTAAAGCTCATAAAAATGTGATTTATTTTTTTATTATATCAATTTTTTTGTTAGATTCCCATATTAAACGTAGTATCTTTCTATTTAAATTACAGTCTTCACTTGCAAAAATAAGGAGTTATTAGCACTGTAGTGAAAGTTTCTATATTATCTATATGAGAATAATGAAAAATGATGCCTCAAATTATGCTTACAAGCAAAGAGATGCCTTGTATAAAGTTTTCCTTCTCTTCATTTTCAGGTATTTCTAATAATAGCTGTAGCTCTGTGGGTTTGTTCTTATTTTCTGCTGTAGACTTTAGGTCAGGATTGGGATGAAACTGAGACTATCTAGTTAACATCAAAGTTGGTTCTGATTGACAGTCATACAATGATAAGCTTAGCATCACAAAATTACTTGTGCTCATTAATGTGATATTCTATGTGCTATTCAAATTACCAATAATTGAATGTCTTTGAAAATACTTCAAAAAAAGTTATATGTTAATATATTGTTATCTACCTCAGTTCAAAACAAATTTACAGAATAAGTAAAGAGTACAAATTGCTTTTTAAACTTGGGACAAAAAGAAAAGACACAAAATTGTTAAAGGTAAAATGACAGTTGCTACAGAAAAATATATGTTGTCAAGTAGAAAGAGCCTACATAGTACCTAAAACTGGATGATCAGTTACATAATTCACAATGTCTGGAAAATTAAACAAGGCAAGCTAATATTTTTCTTCCAGCATGAAAATAGATTTCATGATGCTTAAGAAGTTTCAACTCTGTAATCCAGAGTTGAACCATTCTCCCTTTTATGCCGTGTGTGTGTGTGTGTGTGTGTGTGTGTGTGTGTGAGTGTGTGTGTGTATTTTAAAGAAAACAGTATTTTTATCTGAGTGCCAACCATGTTTACTTTCAGGTTATGAAGATCTGTGTGGTTGTTGGTGCTGCCTACTCTTTCACCAGAAATGTGATACAGAGTGTTGGGTCTTGAGTGTTCTCAGTCTACCTTCTGTCCCCTGAAACCATAGAGTAATACAACATTTACATTGCTTCATTAACAGCCAGATATGTGCTATGTGAGTAATATTGGGGTTTAAAAGATATAATTCATCATTATTGAATAAAATAATTCAAAATGAGATTGAATGCTTAGCCATAAAGACAGATAAGAGTCATTGAAATTCAAGTATTATCAACTCAGAGTAGATAATTATTGACTGCCATATAGATCCTCAGTTACAGCATTTCAAGTCAGCTAAGTTGAGTCACTCTGTCTTCCTCCTGCTTCCTCCCACTTTCCGCCTTCCCTTTTTCACTTTTCTCCCTACCTCTACCACCCACAGTTGGCTTGCAGTTTTGAGATGTAATATATAGCATGAATCATTGCTTCTTTGTAATCCTTAATCCTTACTGCTAAGTTTTAAATCTTTCCCATTATGTTAAATTCCTTCTTTATTTATAATGACTCTTTGTTTATAATGTACAATAATTACCTGCATTTGCCTTCTAATTCTTACTTTAGTAATTTTTTGGTAAAGAAGAGATAGGGAATTTACGAAGTCATGAACTGGATTCCAAAGGATTAAAACATAGGATAGGGCTTTCCTTGTGCAAGGACTGGGGGGCCAGAACAGACCTGACCATGTACTATCTAATAACAGGCAAATTTACCCCTTTAAGCATAGTTCCTTAACTATGAAATGATGGAAATATTTTTATATAATACATCAATTTATTTTTTAGATACTGTGGTACTTAAAAGGTAATCAATTTATTTTGTCCACTATAATTCGCTTCACGACAACCATTCAGTTTTATACTGAAATTTTAAAAATCAAAGCTTTCAGAGGCATATAAATATGTCCTCTAAACCTGTAATTATAAAGAAAAAAAATCAGCTCTCATCTTTTTAGCACTGAGTTTCCTTTAATTTCATTAACACCACAAAGAAAAAAGTATTTTTCCCTTTGCCCATGTAACTACAATATTTGCAATTCTTTTTAATTTAAAAATACAGATAGAAAAAAATGGCAAAACCAAAGTTGTTGAATATTATGAAATGATACACAAAACAATGAACTATCCCATTTTAAACATTTAAGAAATAGTCTCAGTTTTCTAAAATAACTTGCTGGGCAACATCTAAGTCATTTTAAATTACACCAAATGAATCCAGCACACAAAATTTGCTGTTGTCCCTGGACACTGCAGAGCTAATTTCCTATGCATTACACATAAAATGTAACTCCTAGAGTCCAGTTTGGTTTTATCTGATGAAGTGAAGCAAGGAAAATAGAGAATGTAAGTGTTAGAGTCTCATGTTTGCTGACAAACATAAGATTTTTAGCTATATGAATTATTTAGAAGTGTGTGTGTGCGCGCATGTGTGTGTGTGTGTGTGTGTGTACTTGTTTCCTTCTCTTCTCACACTCATTTCATGAATATAAGAGAATGAAAGCTAGAAAAAAATATTCAGAGTATAGTCTGATGCTGGCATGAGAATATTGTTATTTTATCTGGATATTTAGTGACATACTATCGTCTCAACTGTGTTAAATGGTTTTTTTGACAAGACTAATAGAGACTATTTTTATGAAGTGAAAAATCATTGTGCCCTTTTGCTGCAGAGATGAGAATTGTCTAGTGCTAACAGCATTCTCTAACAAGCTGCAAGTAAGTGAAGTAATACCACAGATGTTGATTTAGTTTTCCTTGCCTATCTAAATAAAGAATAATAATAACAATGCCTTTACTTCTAGTCTCAGTGAAATACAACAATTATTATCAAAGAATATTAATGGAGGACATATGTGCCATTATAATGAATGCAAATGAATGTGTAGGTTGTAATTTATGTCACGCTATGGTTTCCTTTTATTGTTTTATTTTTATGGAAGTTTGTGACAGTCACAAACTATTACATTGTATTGCTAGAATGTCTGGTTTTGATTTTTTTTTATGCTGTCTGATCCACTCATTTACAGTTATCTAACTTAAAGTAACTGAAATGGGAGAAAAAATCAACCAAATAGTGACATTGATGTGAATCACTTCTCATTCCCTCACTCTTGCAAAGCAAGCTTGTTTCTCCCACACATTGGAGGAAATGAATGATCTTACCAGCCAAGGACAATGTCTATTTTACTATGCCACTTGCATGGAAGAGTGTAACTTCTACTCTTTTCCTGTCTAAAATTCATCAACTCTACATCTCAAATTTGTGGCACATGACAGTACATTTTACAGTCACTTTTGTAAAATCTATGGAATAAGTAAATGGACTGAAGTGGCAATAAAAATAAATAAATATTTATTTTAGCAAGTATATATAAGTATGGTTGGAAACTATAGGGGTAAAAGTAAGATTTAAGAGAACAAATTGTCAGGTGGAGTGGAGCATGCCTGTAATCCCAGTGGCTCAGGAGACTGAGGCAGGGGGATTGAGAGTTCAAAGCCAGCCTCAGCAAAAGTGAGGTGTTAAGCAATTCAGCAGGATTCTGTCTCTAAATAAAACACAAAATAGGGCTGGAGATGTGACTCAGTGGTTGAGTGCCCCTGAGTTCAATCCCCGTACAAAAAAAAAAAAAAGATGGAACAAAGTGAACTTAATCCCAGAAGAAGTATTGGGGGGGGGTCAAAGGGTATCTTAGTCAATCAAAGGGGCAATAATAAAATATCACAGAATGTATAGCTTAAAAGACCAACATTTCTTTCTCACAGTCCTTGAGGCTGCAAAGCCTAAGCAAAGTGTTGGCAGATTTGGCACTTTGTTCTATGGGTTTTACTATTTTTAGGTATTGTATATAAATAAAGTGAGGAAGTGACTATTTCACTTAATATAATGTCCTCAGGGTTCATCCATGTTGTTGCATACTAAGAAAATTTATATTTTTTAAAGACTGAGTGGATTCATTTTTCTATGGACATTTATGTTGTTTCCATATGTTGGCCATTATGAATAGTGCTGCAATGAACATGGAAGTGCTAATATCTCTTCAGTGTCTTGATTTCAGTTCTTTTGGCTCAATTCCCAGAAGTGGGATTGCTGGATCATATTTTGGTTCTATTTTTTTTTTAATTTTTTGAGGAGCCTCTGTGCTATTTAATGGCTGCACTTTTTTGCATTCCCAGAAACAATGTGAAAGAGTTCCTATTTGTCTGCATTTGAACTACTAACATTTATCTTCGTTTTTAAATGATGGCCATCATAACATGTATGAGATGATATCTCCAATTTTGATTTGCATTTCTCTGATAATAAGTGACACCAAGCTGTTTTTAATATACCTGCTAACATTTTGAAGGTCTTTATTGGAATTACATATCCTGGTGAGGTCATATTTCTCTATAAGTTAAAAAAAATTAGTACAGATGGAATGCAGGAGCAGATCTCAGAATACATTTGTCTCATAGTAAGTCAGATATTAAAAAGATTTGCAAAGATGTGGACAATGTCATTCTTTCACTTAATACATTATTTCAAAAGATTTTTCCATAAATATGTTGCTTATACTTACCATTGAAGTTTATGCTTTTTATTTTAAAATAATTGATAGACATATTGATAATCACATAAGCAAAATCTCTGTAATGTATTTAATTTTTTGAGTATGTAATTGAGTCCTACAACCACCATGGTTAAGGCCTGTTGCTTTACATACCATTAGTTATAAAATCTAACTGAAAGCAGCTTAAATAAGGAATAAATTTATTGCTTTTAATAACTAAGAAGGTAAGTGATGCTTCAGGCAATATTTGTGGAGAATTCTCTTCCCTGTTCTCTGCAATCCCCCCAGCTCTTTTCTCTGAAGGTTGGCTGTAGCCTTAGACTCTTATTTTTCTCCTCCTTAAAAATAGCTGAAGCAGTTCAACTTCTCATATCTGCAGGAAATTTCATGTTTCACAATTCCCAGTAATTTTCTTGAAATTCAATTCGATTGGTAGGCATAAGTCATGCACCTTTCCTTCATCAGTCCTTGTCAAGGATATAAAAAGTGCCCACAGGAATTTTATGTCATTGTATGTTTTGATTCAAACTTCTAATATGGAACCAAAGGTAGAGTCACTTCCCCAAAATTAGAGGAATACTTCATGGAATCCATCATGAAAAAGACAAAAAAAAAAATGATGCTACAAAGACAGCCAAGAAATCTGTTGTGCTGGATTAATGAGTTTGTGCTAATTGGAGTCATAGCATTGTAGGCTTTTGAGCAGAAATGTCATGAATTAAGTCGTCATTTTTCCAATTTATTTAGACTGCTATATGGAGAATAGAAATCTGGGAATAAGTGTGAAAGCTGGGAGTTATGTCAAAAGGCTGCTCCTGTCATTCACAGTCTAGGCAATGGTATCTTGATTTAAGGATTAACAACAGTGATGGAGAGAGAAAAACTGATTACTTCTACATTGGGAGACTTTTACCAACAAATGTACACATTCTTTTGATTTTAGGATAAGGGAAATAGTAAAATAACTTTAGGTCTTGAGTTGAAGCTAAAGTAAGTATTGGATAATATCATTCATCAATTCATTAGGATAAAGTTAGGAATATGAGGAAAACAAGGGTTCTATTTTAGGTATGCTAAGATTTAGATTCTTATTAAAATTTTAATGGTAACAGAATAGGTGTCTAACTATATAATTAACTTTTATCTTCCCATTAATATACCCTACTAAAGATCATAGTATTCAATAAAGTTGACAATTTGGTGTCATATCAATAAAACTATGATAAACATACCTAATATCAGTTAATATTACATGTACTATTTCCTGTTTGTAAAGCTATAAAATATTTTTACCTTAATACACAATATGTTTCCTTAAGTTACCTAGTCTACCTGTTTATTCTGGTCCAACAAGTATTTATTAAAGACATATATTATCTAATAGGTCCTAGGCACCCCTCATTAACTTGATTTAGCATAATAGAATTTAGTTTTAGAATATGGATAGCTGGTATTTATTCCTGAGACATATGTACTACCTTTGAAGTGAGTTAGAAAAGAAATTCTACACATTTAGTAGAAGTCTCATTTTCAATTTTGAATTTTAACCTTTTATTGAATGAGGCATATACAGTGTGGGACGATCTCATAACACTGGGCAGTAGCAAGATTGTTCCCAGTCAGATGGGTTACTGTGACATAACCCCGTGATGAACTGAAAGGTAACTGTATTTTTCGTGTTCAACACAGGTTAGACACTATGCCAATCACAGAGCAGATAGAAGTGAATGAAGGATTCACTACTAAATTTTAGTTTGGGGTTTTATGAGTAGTGATTTATAACTTTAAAACTCAGATCAAGTTGCTTAAGAAAAACTAGGAGGTGGATTTGAGTTTGAATTAAGAAGTTTATAGTTAACTAAAATTTGTCTGGCTGGTATATATCCAACTTCAGTGCATCTAATTCTGGGAGGATACCATTTATCCCAGTGTTTCTCAACTTAAGCACCACTGCCAATTTACACTTAGATATGCTTTTGTCATATGGGGTTGTCAGGTGTTTGGTGGGATGTTTAGTAGAATTCCTTATCCTGTTCAGAAGACAGCAGAAGCGATCCTTTTCCCCCTTTTCCCCATTGCAGACAAAAATGTGTTCAGGCATTATCAGATATCCTATGGAAAACCTCCTGCCCTCATCCAACCTTTCTCTCAGGAGCACTTCAAACTTTCTTGTAACTTACCTTTTAGGTAATTATATATATATATATATATATATATATATATATATATATATATATTTAGGTAATTATATTTATATATATATTTATTTAGGTAATTATATTTTTATATATTATATTTATATATTTATATAGGTAATTATATTTTTATATATTTATTTAGGTATATATATAATTATATTTATATATATATTTATATATATATGTACACACACACACACACACACATATATATATATATATATATATATATATATATCCACATTCTCTCTAAAGAAAAACTTCTAATCAAAATCACTAATATTCTCTCATATCATAAAACTCAGAAGATGATCTAACAATTAATGTAACCATCAAAATTATTTGAAGATAGATTTTTAAATCACAGAAAAATATATGATTACCTAACATTATATGGAGGATTTGGAGATAGAAAAAAAAAAGTTGTTATTTTTGAATTCTAGATCTGTGTTCTTCCCACTAGAACTCTGATTGAATGCCTGCCAATATTTGATGGTGGTGCAATTAATTGCTTGGTTTCTAAGAATGAAAGTGTCTTATTAGATAAAGCTTTATTTAAAACCTGTTCCTTTTGCAGGTAAATGGACAGAGTTAGAGAAGATAATCCTAAGTGAAGTTAGCCAATCCCATAAAACCAAATGCCGAATGTTTTCTTTGATATAAGGAGGTTGATTCATAGTGGGATAAGGAGCAGGAGCATGGGAGGAATACACAAACTCTAGATAGGGCAGAGGGGTTGGAAGGGAAGGGAGGGGACATGGAGTAATTAATGGTGGTGGAATGTGATGATCATTTATATCCAAAGTACATGTATGAAGACACGAATTGGTGTGAATATACTATGTATACAACCAGAGATGAAAAATTGTGCTCTATATGTGTAATAAGAATTGTAATGCATTCTGTTGTCATATGTAAATTTAAAAAATAACAAAAATAAATAAAACCTGTTCTTACTTCTGCTACCTCCCATCCAATTAGTCACAGAATTCGTAAGTCATTCTATGCAACTGTTTACAGCATTGTTTACTTCATCTAAATTTACATTACTATTAACAACCTTCCACCACCACTGCCCAAATTCTAGGTTTAATTCTACTAGTTTCTTCATGTTTGTATACGTGTACTAGATTCCAAATAGTTCTATGTGTCTCATGTCACTGTCCTTCAGATTACAAAGTGTGCCACTGCTAGACAAATCTCAAAACACCTTTATAATTATCTCATTCCATTATTCTTCAACGTTAAATGATTCTTCCAATTCTAAAGAACACAATTAGGTTATATAATATGTTCTCTTTAAATAAATTTATTTTTCTATTTTGAGAATTTCCATACTTCATTTCTAGGTAAATCACGACTTATCAAGAATTTTATTCTAGCAAATTGTTTTACTCACCCAGAAAATAAAACTTAAGGACCTGGTCATGAAGATTTTCTTAAATCTTTCTCATATGAAAAAAATATCTCATTTCCTCCACCTATCCAAACACAATTATTTGTTCAAGTACGAAGACCTCTCTCTTAGTTATGACTGAGCCCATTTTAATCCATAATAATGCTTCTTTTTCCTGAGGCATCCACATATATATTTTTACTTGTTATTTTTAACTGATAATTTACTGTCATACAATTATTTTCTTAGTTCAGCTCTGTAAGAGGGATTTGTTTGCAAATGAAAAAAGCAAATAGAATTGTTATTTGGGATGAAAACCCAGCTTTATCTAGATCACATTTAGAGGTCTGGGATGAGAAGTCATCCCCGTTTCAAGACAAATAAAAAAATTTCATACCATTTTACCAGTCAAATTTTGCCTAGTCACTCTGAATTGCTATGGGGGCACATTGTACCCCCCATATGAATTTGGGTCCTAGATTTTCTGGCTAATGGGTCCTTAGGAGCACAATGATAAATGGTAGAGGCCAGACAGTAGAAACCAAATCCCAACAATTGAAGGTATACATGTCCAGACATGTGACACTATACCCCACAAAAAAATGTATGATTATTATGCATCAATTTTTAAAAAGCTGAGGGACAGGCAACCAGACTTTTAAAGAGTCAATGTTTTTAATAGATTTGTTCTTTCCCTATCTCAGTAGACTGTAAGCTTTTTGATAACAGACTGTGTTCACATTTTGAGCCTTTTGGTACCTGCTTTGAAGTAAGCATTGAGCATAATTAATTGCTTAATATGCATTGGTTGACTCATGTTTCCAATTTAGCATATCTTTTGCCTGATCCTATACTTAGGCTATATATTAGCTTATATGATGTTTACACTATTAAAGTATTGTACAAAATTGGGGAAAATATTATTTGCCCATTAGGTTTTATCATCTTATATAGCAGAAGCCTGAGGCTTTTATAAGAAAATAATTGCCAAGATTCTCCACTAATCATACCATATGATTTCCCCTTTCTATGTGTTTCTTAATACTGATATTCTGTCTCTGCCAGACAGTATGTTTGCCACAAGCCATTGGCAAATTAAAATGTCAGTTCTTTTTCAGGATATTTCAATTACAGTTCCTTTTATTCCTTCATATGTGAAGACTGGGCTAATCATTCACATTGTTTTAATTTTTTGTGTTTGTGTTACACTATGGATTTGTATTTAATAATTTTTATTTTCTTCTTTTTTTTTTTTATTCTTTACCACGGTGACTGTAGCTATTGTGAATTGGATGTTTAGCTGAAAAACAAAAAGAAATCCAACACACACACACACTGAAAACATTTGTTATTTATTTTACATGCTATTTTGTATTACAAGTCTATCTTTATCAAAATATGATTAATTTATGTCTAACCACCTTGAATAGAGGGTATTCTGACAAACACAAATAAATTATCTTGAAAATTAAGCGTTAAAAGATGGTTCTTTTTTACCTAATGTAACTGCCCGGCCTTGAATATTATTAATCACATTTGTTTCCTTTTGATGCAATCAAGAGACTGATAAGTCCTCAGCATAAGCTGGAATAATTTATTTTACAAGTCACTTAAACCATCTCAGTTTCAGATAAAACTTAAGAATTCTTCTAAAATCAAAAGCAGAAAATAATAAAATCAGCAATGTATGCCATATACTAGTAATGTTGCATATATAATTATCTTTATTGGGAATTACTTCGAATCATTTGCATTGAGTGCATGTATGTACAGCTTTTCCATGGGGACACTGTCTGTATATAGCTATACACAAAGATGTGTTTATATAAACATACATCTTTCCTTACACTGGAATTTCCACTAAAAAATGCAGAATCAAGTATGGAACTAAAAATCCTTTTCTTCAGCATTTTAATAATAATGAATTAAAGTAAAAATCACCAGTGGATGGAGCTAAATTTGACAATTTTATGAGGAGGAGGGTATTATAATAGCTCAAAGTACTATAACTCATAGTATGGATAAGTGGGTTCTTTGTCTAGAAATTTAGTGAATGAAATCCACAAACATGAGGATGAGAGCCAAGTAACGGAATTTTATAGAATAACACAAAGAAAGAAAGCAGGGTTCCTAAAGAGGAAGAGATCCCAATAGAGGTATGCTGTCCCCAAAAGCTCAAGTGTGAGAAAATGTAAGAAGGCTTAGAGGTAAAAAGATTAGGTTGTGAGAAATTTAATCTAACTAGTGTATTAATTCACTGATAGGAATTAACCATAGGCAGATGGGGTGTGGCAGAGGAGATAGATATTGGGGGCATGCCTTTGAGGTCCTTGTTAAGAAGGGCTCTCTCTCTGCTTCCTGGAGCCATGTCCCCAGGCACTTTTTTTTCCATTACAGTCTTCTGCTATGATGTTCTGCCTCATCTGGAGCCCTGAGAAATGGAGCCAGACTCAGAGGACTGAGTCTTTCAGAGGATTGAGACCTAAACCATGAGCCCCCAAACAGAATTTTCCTCTTTAAAACATATTCATTTCAGGTCTTTTTGTTGCAGCAACAAAAAAGCTGAGTAAAACGGAAGCCAATCTATGCTCAGTGTCTAGGGGTTTTATGGACTTGATTTGTCCCTATAGTTTATTGGTGGGATATAGAATTCCGAAAGGGGCCAATCAATTCCATTTTTGTCTTCTTCAGTAAATCTGTAGAAAAGTGATTTATAAGCCTTTATTAGCACAAAGGTGGGGGTGAGGGTTCATTGAAGCACCTTTTGTGGTTGTTCATGTGTTAAGGATGTTAAGGAATTGCCCTTATGGCTAGAACCAACTGGGACTAGAACTGGATTTCCCAATCCTCTCTATTTTCCTTTTCTTCCCCAAGACCCTTTTTGTAGCTGTTTTGGTGTGGTTTATCTGTCTCATTTTCTCCCCATAAACCACTTATTGATTACAAGAGAAACAGTAAATTTATAGTGGAGAAACACCAGGAACTTTCACTACCTTAAGTGATCAAACTGAATATCACCAAAACTAGGCACACTGACATAACTTTCTTCCTCTTAAGGATGTTTCTTAATGGTGCTGACATCACAAGATGTCCATTGTAGTTTGGGCTGAAATTAAAAATAAATAAGTTCTACCTATTTTAGTCAGCTTTTGTGCAGCTGTAACCAAAGTACCTGACAAGAACAACATAAGAAAGGAAAAGTTTATTTGGGGCTCATAGTTACACATGTCTCAGTTGGTTGATGCCTTTGCTCTGGACCCAAGTGAGGCAGCATATCATGGCAGAAGGGTATGGAAGACGAAAGCAGCTTGGGACATGGCAATCAGAAGCAAAGAGAGAAAGCTCTGCTCACCAGGAACAAAATATATATATCTCAAAGACTTGCTCTCAGTGATGTATCTCTTCTAGACACAACCTACCCACCTACAGTTACAACCAGTTAATTCATATCAATGGAATAATCTACTGATAAGGTAACAATTTTTATAGTTTGATCATTTCACATCTGAACAATCTTGCAGTGTCTCACACATGAACTTTTGGGGCCTCAGATCTAAACTATAATATTACCCAAATATAGTAATAAAATCAGGCAAACCTAAATCATTCTCATGTCTTTTTAGAGTTTAGTTTGGAACAGTTTTGTTACCATTTTGTTGTTTCATGATCATGACATCTTTAAGATTATTCTGAGATTATTATAAAATAATTATTATAATTATATTAATATAATTACATAATTATATGATTATTAATATAGAATCATATAATTAATAATTATATAATTATAATAAAATGATAATTAGTATAATTATTATAATAATTAAATATTATAAAATAATCTCAGAATAATCTTAAAGATGTCTTGAACATGAAACAACAAAATGGTTACAAAACTGTTCCAAACTAAAGTCATGACAATTGAAAACATTCATGATCCTGGTAGAAAATATCTATATAGGACATTATCAGAACAATGTCAAAGTATGAATTTATATGGTTGATTGTTGTAATCAATGTCTTCAATGCTAAATTTCTTGATTTTGTCAATCTGTAATGGAAAAGTGAATATGTCACACTTAAGAAATGTACAATAATGTTATTAGGGATAAAGTGGCCTGAAATTGAAATTTATTTTCAAATGTTCCAGAACTAAACATATAAGCTTATGTGGTACCCACACACACATACACATACACACATACATATACACACATATATATACACACATACATATATACATATATATGTACATAAACATGTGTATAATTAGAAAATGATAGAGCATATGGGCAAAATGTAAATAATTGATAAATATATACTTTTATTCACATTTTCCATAAATTTAAAATTATATCAAAATTTAAAGTGATAAAAATAAAAATGTAGCAATTTATTTATATTTCTGTTATGTTCTCTCTCTTCCATTTCCAAAGATAATGTGCTATTCACTTGGGAAATTTCCCCTGTGGCTTTCAATTTTCTCTGTGCTTTTTGTAACATATTTCATCTATTTTTTGTACATTTGGCTAAGTGTATTTTTCCACATAGTATTTTACCTAGCATTGCTAGGATTTTGTAGGGAGTAGTGGTTCTCACAGTTTTCTGAAGTATAAGTGTCCTTTTTGTTTTCCAGTTTACTTTTGAGGCACATGATCCCCGATTCCCTGCCTGGAGGGAGAGCCCTCTACTGAGCATCTGTCTCTCATTCACAGATGGTCTTAATAGTTTGTTTTTGGGGAAGCCATGTGGCTGACCCTTCTGTATTCAAAGGCTGGTTTCACTCTGCACTAGCTCTGTGACAAGGATTGAGATTCTCTAAGCTTCTGTCTTCTTACAGGCTAAATAAGGATAAAAATAGTTATCCTATAAAATGAGGATTGTTCAAGAATGACAGAGAAGGATGAGATTAAAACATGTGAATTATAAACTACAGAGAAATGTGAGCTATGTTAGAATGAAAGAAAGGCTAAAACATTAAGAAGATTATTTGAAGCCTATTGTTTGGATGTTAAAAACAAAGCCCTATGATAAGAACTACCAAAGCAGTAGGGAGGCCCTTTGTAGTCCTCATTTAACATTAATCCAGATGACAAATAATTGTAGATCCACATTTCCATGTCAGGCAATTATGAAGAGAAAAAGTGAATGAGGCCCTAAATAGAATAAAAGAGATAAAAATTAAAGACAAAAGTGTTAGAAGTTTTCTGGGAAAACAACTGTAGGCTTGCTCACATTGAAAATGAAAGATTAGAGACAGAAACAGGTGAAAGAAAATGGCTAGTGTTTAAATCTGAGCCAACAGAATCTCACAGTGTCAGCAATAGCAGAATAAAACTTGGAGAAGAGCCATGAGATAAAAATATGGAAGGTGGCAACTTTTTATAAAGCTATTGTCATTACAGCACTTTTTAAAACATGTGCTTCAATGGAACATGGTGGAAACCCTATTCCCATCCAAGAATTTTCAAACAAAAAAAAATACTTAATTTATCATTTCTTTTCTCTACCCTCATTTTTAAAATTTATATCATTTATGTTTTTGCACATTTACAATCTGTTTAACAACCCATGCTGCTTGTCCCCACTGCCTCATTTCCCAGTGTAGGCATCTCTATCTTGGGAAACTGCTTCCGCCACCATCGCCATCTTGAGATTCAGCAGCCTCCATCTTGGGACACTGGCCAGGGCCTGAAAGTCCGTTATCAAGGTGCCTGCAGGTTTGGTGATACCTTAGGTCTTCCTTCTAGATGTGCTAATAGCCACAATCTTGTTGCAGAGGCAGGAGAGAGATGGGGTCTCCCCAGATCCTAGAATCCTGAAAAATCAGGGCCAGACAGAGCTGGTAACAGTGGGTTGAAAGGTTGAAAGGTGTGAAGGTATCTTGCTCTCTGTTTGCTAAGTCACCTCATCCAGCACATACTGGGTTTCTGGGACCCACTCAGGCCAGCAACACTGGGCCCTGGCACCAGACTGCTCTGGACTCTCCCCAGTCTAACATTCACCCATCCCCAGGTCCTGGGTCCCATCAAGTCTTCCATTAGTCCTGGCACTCAGCCCTTAGGACCATCTGGGAGAAAATTGCCTGACATCTTAATAGGAGCTTTTTGGTTTAAGGCTGTATATTGTTTGCATTAGTTGCTGTGAATATTGATTTCCCCTTAAAGGTGAGGTACTGGAAACCTTCAGGGACATTATAAGTTTACAGGGTAAAAACTGTACTACCATATATCCACACTACTAGATAGGAAGACACATGAACAAAGTAAAAACAAAAGGAAACAAAGCACCCCAAACAAAACAAAATGCTCTAATAAAAAAATCCATTGACAACATAGCAAAAAAAAAATGTCAGAGAAAGAGTTCAGATTATACATAGTTAAACAGATTTGCAACATAAAGAATGGTATAATAAGTAAAATCAGAAATAGACTTCCGGAGGTGAAAGATCATTTAAATAAAGAGATAGAAATTATGAAAAGAAAATCAAGCAGAAATCCTTAAAATGAAAGAATCAATAAACCAAATTAAAAATTTTATGGAAAGTATCACCAACAGACAAGTCCATTGGGAAGACAGAACATCAGGCAACAGACAATATATATAATCTTGAAAATAAAGTTGAACCACACAGAGAAAAGAGTAAAAAAAAAAACCAAGAATAGAACTTCCAAGAATTATGGAATAATGTGAAAAGACCAAACTTAAGGTTTCTTAGGATAGATGAAGGGATGGCTATACAAATCAAAGGAATGCATGACATTTTCAATGAAATAATATCAGAAAACTTCCCAAGCCTAAAGAATGAAATGTAAAATGAGATACAAGAGGATTATAGGACCCCAAATATAAAAAAATTACAACAGACCCACACCAAGGCACATTATAATGAAAATACCTAGCATGCAAAATAAGGATAAAATCTTAAAGACCACAAAAGTATCAGATTACACATAGGAGGAAAATGAATTAGGATCTCATCTGATTTCTCAACCCAGACCCTCAAAGCTAGGAGGTCCTGGAACAAAATATACCAAGCTCTGAAATAAAAATGAATGCCAACCAAATATTTCATATCCAGCAAAAATAAGCTTCAGATTTAAAGATGAAAATTTTTAAAGTTTCATGTTAAAAGTTAAAAGAATTCACAACTAGAAAGCCTGCACTACACCACATTCTCAGCAAAATATTCCATGTGGAAGAAATGGAAAAAAAAATTGAAAACCAGCAAACAGAGGAACTACTCTAGAGGAAAGTACAGTCAAATGCCAAATTAAAAACCAGAAGTAAACCCAAATGAACAGGAATACAGCCTATATCTCAGTAATAACCCTGTATGTTAATGACCTAACCTCATCAATCAAAAGACACAGACTGGCAGATTTGATTAAAAAGCCAAGACCCAACAATACACTGGCTTCATGAGACCTCATAGGCAAAGACATCCACATACCCGAAGATGAAAGGATGGGAAAAAAGCATATCACCCACATGTACCAGGTAAACACACAAGGGTTTTCATCCTCATAAAATAAACTGAGCTTCAAGCCAAAGTTAGTATAGAAGGACAAAGAAGGACATTTCACACTACTTAAGGGAATTACACATCAACAAAACATAACAATCATAAATATTTATGCCCCAAACAATGGAGTATCTATGCACATCAAACAAATCCTTCTCAATTTTAATAAATAGCCCACAACACAATAATCTTGGGTGAAGATAACACACCTCTCTCACTACTGAATAAGTCTTCCAAACAAAAACTAAAAACAGAAACTATAGAACTAAATAATACAATCAATAATTTGGACTTAACCTACATATATAGAATATGTCATCCATCAATGAGTGAATACACTTTCTTCTCAGCAGTACATGGATTTTTTTTCTCTAAAACCAACAATATCTTATGCCACAAAGCAACTCTTAGCAAATACAAAAAGAAAAAAAAATAGAGATACTACCCTGCACTCTATCAGATAGTAATGGAATGAAATTAGAAGTCAATGATAAAATTAAAAATAGAAGCTACTCCAATACCTGAAGATTAAATAATAGCAAGCATTGGTTTCCTTGTTCTTCAGATTCAGATTTCTCAATCAGTATTGAAATTTCAAATTTCAAAATTTAATGAAGATATGTATTAAATATATAAATATATACACATATTTATAGACACAAGCATATACACATGTACATATGTGGTTTTGAACATGTAATTTTAGAATCCTTTACTTTTATTATTTCATGGTTGTCTAGAGTCAGTATTTAGGCAGATGTTTTTTCCCCTCAAGGAGAATATATTATTACTATGAAGCTAGTACTTTCATTTTTGTCAATTTCTACCTGTACTTTTAAGTTAAAATCAGCTTACCCAGGGCATCTAAATTAGGATAGTTTATATTGCAATAAAACTCAAAGCATTCTAGGTTACTTAGCACAACCTATCTTTCTTTTGTTTTACACTCAATGTCCATCACAGATGAGAAGTGAGTTCTATATGTTGTACTCAGTTCTGAGCCCAAAGCAGGCATATTGGGAGCAATCAACACAACACACAGAAAAGAGTACTCTGAGCTGTGCTGTCCAAAAGGTCATCCTCTGCCACTTGTGATTATTTAATTTAAGCCAGTTAAAAATAAATACAATTTGTCTAGGCAGTGGCACATGCCCATAATCCCACCAGCTCAGGAGGCTGAGGCAGAAGGATCACCAGTTCAAAGCCAGCCTCAGCAAAACTGAGGTGCTAAGCAACTCATGAGACACTGTCTCTAAATAAAATACAAAACAGGGCTGGGGATGTGGCTTGAAGGTTGAGTGCCCCTGAGTTCAATCCTAGGTACAAAAAAAAAAAAAATACAATTTAACAGTTCATTCTGAGTCACACTCCCACATTGAATTGCACCACAGCCACATCTGGTTTATGACTATTGTATGAAAAGCATAGTCTTATCTAAAATGTGTCCCTCACCATGGAGAGTCAAACTGGGCAAAGTGCCACTAGAAGATGTGACTGGAGCATAGCCTTTTGAGTGCTTCAGCACTTTTGCTCTCAACTGATTAGCCAGAACCAGTCACATGGCTCCACTGAAACCTAAGAAAGTTAGTGAGTTCATTTCACTATTTGATCTGAAGTAGGTGAGATTACATGTAGAATACTTGTAGAAATGTTTAGAAAATACAGCTATTGATTGCTCTAATGAATATAATTTTTGTTCTGTACTAGAGATTGAACCCAGGAGTACTTAATCACTGAGCCACATCCCCAGCCACTGCTCCCATTTTTTTTTCTTTTGAGACAGGATTGATTAAGTTTCTTAAGGCCTTGCTTAGTTGCTGAAGGTGGCATTGAATTTTTTATCACAGTTGCTGGGATTACAGGCTGGTGCCACCATGCCTGGTAACCCCAATGGACAATTTTGAATAATCAAATTACATCAATTTAATAGATTAATTTTGTATATGTTGAATTTAGTAAAACAAATAATGCAAACTTTTGGAGACAGAAATGTTCTATACATCTGTGAGAAGGCATTAAAATTATACTAATAGTGTTAAAATTTGTTTTCAAAATAGACCTCTATGAAGCTGACAGAAACAAAAGAACCACAGAATAACAGAAAAAATACACATTTGACAATCATTTATAAGTGTGTAAATGGGAAATTTTCAGAACTTCTTTGTATTGTGCATAGTTAGAAACTTTAAAGACCTCTCGTTTGACTCTAGGTATTTCATTAAGATATGTTATATAGGGCATATAAGCTATTAGAGACATTAAAACAAAAACAAGTTAAACATGGTATTTAATCTATATTTAGTAAGAAAATCCTTTAGTTTACACTGAGTTTAACATCCAATCAATTGTCTGATCATGCCATCTAAATTGTCCAGCTTTCATAAATTGGAGTAGAATAAAAACTCAGAAATTAAAAGAAAAATTACAAAATCCAGTTCAGAAGCAAAATTATCCTAGATTCATGGTTGTAGACAGAGGTATTAGGACATATTTACATTAATTACAATTTCACTGTTCTGAGATTGTTATAGCTTGAAATAATTTTGCAAAAACGAAACAAGAAGCTCGAAATAGCACATTTTAGTTGGAATTTTGTATTAGCATCTATAATAATGAGAGCTCAGAAGATTGACTAGCAATTGCTAGAAATTGGGCTATGGAAAAAGTATTGGGCATTAATTTTACATTCTAACTCAGTATTAGGGCTGATATTAATAGAGTTCTTTATATGGAACTAGGACACTGGTGGGTTGAAAAAAGTGTGGGATGGATGATAAGACAATAAACACCAACGCTTTTTGTAAGACAGTGGTTTTAGAGTTTTCAATATTTCTTTCTAACTTCCAGGAAGCTATTTCTACTATGATGTCATTCTAATGGTTGAATTTCAATGCTCCATATGGCAATTCGTTAATTGCAAATTTTTATATTTCCCTCAGATTTTCACTTTTTGGTAGTAATTTATAGCTAGAGTCTGGTTGTGAGTGAAACTTTTCTAAAGCCCTAGTAGGAAAATGCACCAGTCTGGTGGAAAACTTCTTGTCAGTGTCAAAAAAAGAAACATTCACGGGTAAACAAACTGTTCCCTTTCCCACCCAAGGAATATGACAGACATAGGAGCAGGCTATAAGCTTAAACCTTTGAAGACATTGATATCTGAGCCCCCATGAATTTATTTAGGCATGACTAAAAGGAATATCACTTTGGTATTTGTAGAATTTATCTTACCTAAACCCATTCCTCCTTTCTCTTTAGTAGGAGACCTATATGTGTTCAAAGTGGTACTATCATAAAAAATTATCCTAAGAAGCTGAGACATGAAAGAAATGCTTCTTTGCTATGCATATATTCATCACAAGAGAGATGTGTCTCTTTGAGCATGAAGTGGTGTGTCAGACCAATATTGTGTAACTTTCACTTTTATGCTTGAATTAAAATATTGCTCTGGGCTCTTACCCCACTCAACAAAGCACAGACTTTTATTTGGTATCATTTTTATTGCTACTCTGCAAGTTCTATTTTATTCTCAAATAAGGAAGTCATGCTGTGAAGTAAAGACTCTGTTCACTTTAAAGTACCTAAAGCCTTTGGAAAATGGCTTTAAACCCTGTTCTGCATCAGCTGAGCATGGTAGAATTTATGTAATTGTCAAAGTCATGGATTTCACCTTAAACTCTAAGCAAACCAAGAGAGTACCAGAAATAAACCAACACAATTGTCTCCCAAGTATATTATGCATCCTTATGTAATTCTTACTTTAGTTTTTATAAGACCCTTCACGGTGAGAAAATGGTCATTTAATTCATTTTGTGGAAGAAACACCAGGAAATTCTTTGCTGGATGAGCCTGTCTCCTAAGGCTCTGGCTCTAATATGAATCAAGTATTATCTATAGTTTTAGAAGTAGAAGAAGGTCTCAGAATCTGCAAGAAGGCTCTAAGAGCCCTCTGTTTGGTCTAATGTGTTTCACAGCTCATTCCATGCTAAGGAATTTGAGATGAGGATTTAGTGTCTCTCCCATCTCATAGTTTTAATAGTATATAAAACCACTGTCCTTCCCACCTCCTACATCTTTATATTTATCTTTTACAGGCATCCAAAAACAATATACAAAAGTGATTTAGTTGATTAGATAAAGAAAATTTTCAAAACACCAGAAAAGGTATACATTTTGGCAACACCAGCAATGTAATTGTTCTATTTCAAGTGGTTTATTGGCTGGGGATATAGCTGAGTTGGCAGAGTGCTTGCCTTGCATGCATAAGGCCCTGGGTTCAATCCTTAGCACCACTACAAAAAAAAAAAAAAAAAAAGGTCAAGTGATTTTTCAAAAATCTATTAATTTTTTTTCAATGTAAATAAATTTCCTCTTTTCTTTTTTTTAATTTATTTATTTTTTTATTATTAGTTGTTCAAAACATTACAAAGCTCTTGACATATCATATTTCATACATTTGATTCAAGCAGATTATGAACTCCCATTTTTACCCTATATACATGTAACCGATGTGAATCTGCAATATGTATACAGGGTCAAAAATCTATTAATGTGCTTGATTGATAAGCTAATATTGTTTTTTAATAATTTCCCATCTCAATATTTGGATTAATGTGTCAATCCAAATGTAATGAACTTGGAACAAGAACATTAATTATCAGTTGTGGTTATCTTTGTGTATAGCAGTTGCTTATATAAATAGAAATTTTATTTCCTTAGATACTTTGCAGAATAAGGATGAGCACATATGGCTGGTACCATTGTTCACAAGTCTTAGCTGTCGCTTGCTTTTTCATTATCACAGGGCCCTGCTCATCTACCATCATCAAGTATTTATGCCAGGCAGAAGAAATACACAGGTCAAATCTATATGTCCGCTGAGACATGAGAGAGCTACTGTGTGTGTGTGTGTGTGTGTGTGTGTGTGTGTGTACAATTGTGTTGCTATTACAGCTGAAGTTTTTGAATTGACAATTACAAAATTAACTTTATTTTTAATTATCTTAGAAGAAATATATTTCAGCATTTTACCATTGAGTTTGAGATTAGCTGTGGGCTTAACATGCAGCTTTTATTGTGTTAAAGTACTTACCTCTTACATCTAAGTTGTTCAGAATTTTTATTACAAATAGGTGTTGAATTTTGTCAAATGCTTCTTGCATCTACAAGATGAAATTATGACTGTTTTCATTTTGTATTATGTTTATTAATTTATATATGTTAAAATATCCTTATGTCCCTGATACAAAGCCTACATGATCATGGTCAAGTGTTCTGTTGATTTTCATTTCCTAGTATTTTGTTGAGGATTTCTGCATCTCTGTTCATCAGAGATACTAGCCTGAGGTTTTAAAACTATCTTGTGTTCTGTCTGAACTTGATATCAGAATAAAGTGACTCATAAAATAATTCTCTGTTTTAGGTTTTTAAATGAGTTTAGGAAGCATTGATTTTAGTTTGGCTTAACAGTCTCCCCCCATCTTAAGGAATATATGTCTAATTTTCATGGACCAGATTACCCTTTATACTCTATTTAATATCTTAAAAGTCAGATAAATCAAATTTTGGAAGAATAAAATAAAATTAACAGGCAAGAAAGACACAGTGTTTGTCATATAATTAAGCCTAATTATGGTATGAATCTACTTAGCATAACTCATATATGATAATAATAAATAAGTTTATGAAAATTTTTGTAGTTTTTCAGTTGAGAAAATGACTATCAAGATAGAAGGAAATATGCTGATAGGATTTAGTAATAACATCAATTATATTGATAATATTAAGCATTAATTATTTATAAGTAATACTATTGATTTATTTTTTATTCTTATTATCCTTTTGTGGTACTGAGATCAAACCAAGGGTCTTGTACATGGTAGGTAAACATTCTATCATTGGGCTCAATCACTAGCCCTATGCACTATACATATATTTTTTTAAAACTGATACATGTGCTAAGTAAGCACCATAGTTAGTGAAACAAAAATGTGCATATGTACTACTATTTGTTGTCCAAACTTCCAAATGAGGCAATTTAGCACTGGAAAAAAAAATCTTTGTAAATACACACCAATTAGAAGGACAAAAGCTGTAGGAGCTGAAAGCCTACATGTATTCTTTAAAAGCCTGTGTAGTATTTAATGACTCCAATCCCATAGAGCATCTTCTTTGCATGCATCTGTGTGTTAATTTGTACAAAAGCATACTGACATGATATGTTGTGCTTCCTGGCTAAGACATATGTTTATGTTTATGCAATTTTTTTTTAAATTTTTGCTTTGTCTAGTCATCCACAAATGCTGTGTACATTTTTTATAGATTACTACTTTTCTCTCCACTAGATCATTCCCCAAGCAGGACATTTTTCCATGGCTCAAAAATTTCTCTCCGTTTTCTGTCAAGAACATTTTTCCTCCCAATTCTATATTAAAATGATGTTCACTTTAGTTTTTACTTCTGGCGATCCTCCCATTATCAGGTTTCATGAACTATTTCCTATCCACTCTTGGACGTCTCTCATGTGAAGACAATCAGCTTCTGTCTCTGTCATTATATGGACCTCTACTCTAGAAAATTTCTACGTGTTAGTTGTGTTCATTATTACATGTACTGATAAATGATGCTATATGAAGTCTGAAAATGTATTAGAAATAACTAGTTGCTTGTTCAGAGTTAATAGTGGTACCTCTTTTCTAGCCAGAGCCAGGCCGAGTCACAACTGTACCTTCAAGTGATTGCTGTGGCATTATTCTCCATCTTGTTTTTTTTTTTTGTTGTTGTTGTTGTTAAATTTTTCTGTTAAATTTGAAAAGCTCTCATTCTTTTGTTGGACTGTACACTTAAGAACAGGTGAAATAGATCACTTGGACATTTTCTTTCACCTTAGTTGTTATCTCCTTAATTCTCTTCCTTGTCCTCTCCTTCTTCCTCTTCCTTCCTTTTGTCTTCAACCTGCTACTCCCTGATTGCTTTTCTTTCCATTCACTATTCCCCACTGTTTCCTCTGATAAATATTTTTTTTAAGTTTTTATTTGTCACTCTATGATAGGAAAAAAAAAAGGAAAAAGAAACTCCTGATATCTTCTTCTTACAGTATAAAGTGATTTCTTAATCAAAATATTGTTTTTTCTCTTTTATATTTAAACTTCTTAAATAAGTTTTTTTTTTTTTTTTGGTCCAGGGGAGAGGCAATTAGGGCATACCAGGGATTGAATTCAGGGGCACTCAACAACTATGCCACATCCCCAGCCCTATTTTGTATTTTATTTAGAGACAGGGTCTCATTCAATTGCTTAGCAACTCACTTTTGCTGAGACTGGCTTTCACCTCATGATCCTCCTGCCTCAGCCTCCCAAGCTGCTGGGATTACAGGCATGTGCCACCACACCCAGCCCAAGTTTTCTTTACTATCAGCTCCAATTTCTTATCTTCTCCATAGGACTTTAGAATTTGATTTCCTTCTTAAGAATTACATTTAAATGATTCTATGCCTTTGCTGCAGTTTTCTCCAATAAGATACTGCTATATTTTCTTTCATCTTTAAAAATTCCCATTCTTGACTATTCTTCTCAAACTGTCTTAACTTCTGTGATGCTCTTTACATTTTTCTACATTTATCTCCTTTTCTTCATCAGTATTTGAGGTTTCTGTTTTACTTTATCAGGAACCTCTACTTATTTTAATGAATAACAACCAAATTTGCATCTTCAGTGTAAGATATTTGTTTTTTTTATTAAGATTCTACAATAATTTCTCTACTTGGAAATGGACTTATTATTTTCCTCAACCCAGCAGTGATATTTCTGAATTTTTTCATCTCCATTAGGATCCCCCATACTTACCACTGAATGGATGCTCTAGATTGTGTTGTGTTTATTCAACTGTCCCTTAAGGGTACTACTGCTTCTGTGTTTAGCCACCAAATAATATTTTTATTCATTCCAAAATCCTTCAGATTCGAATCATTATATGTGTTACCATAGGTATCACCCTATTATAGGCACACATCTTTTCATGTATGTACCACTCATTAGCTTTCTTCATATTGTCAATTGATTCTGTAAAAAGATGCTGGAATCAGCATATTGAGTAGCAGTATCATGACAGAAGTCAATAACCATCTCCTCATTATACGTAATATCATAACTAATCTTCTTTGAGGAGTATGGTCTTCATTACCTCATTATTCACATTTTAAACTTCACTGTTAATTCAAGGATTTCCACAAGGGTCAAGAGGATATTTGGGGTCAAAGGTATATTTGTCATATCCCTCAATTATCTTACTTGATCTTTTCTACCAATCAGCAATATGAAATCTTACTCTCAATAATCAAAATCATATTCAAAATTTATTTCACCCAAGACTAAAATTATGCCACACTCATGATTTATAATTCTGTTTTTTTTAGTTTCCATGTGCATAAATATGTTTTACCAAAAACAGCATGGTATTGGCACCAAAACAGACTGGTAGACCAATGTTACAGATAGAGGACACAGAGACTAACCCACAAAATTACAATTATCTTATATTAGACAAAGGTGCCAAAAACATGCACTGGAGAAAAGATAGCCTCTTTAACAAATGGTTCTGGGAAAAATGAAAATCCATATGCAACCAAATGAAATTAAACCTCTATTTCTCACCATGCACAAAATTTAACTCAAAAATGGATCAAGAACCTAGGAATTAAACCAGAGACTCTGTGTCTAATAGAAGAAAAAGTAGGCCCTAATCTTCATCATGTGGGATTAGGCCCCAACTTCCTTAATAAGACGCCTATAGTGCAAGAATTAAAACCAAGAATCAATAAATGGGATGGATTCAAACTAAAAAGTTTCTTCTCAGTGAAAGAAACAATCTGTGAAGTGAACAGAGAACCTACATCCTGGGAGCAAATCTTTACCCCTTTACCCATCAGATAGAGTGCTAATCTCTAGGATATATAAAAAACTCAATAAGCTAAGCACCAAAAATCAAATAACCCAATCAACAAATGAGCCAAGGACCTGAACAGACACTTCTCAGAAGAGGATTTACAATCAATCAACAAATATATGGAAAAAATGCTCATCATCTCTAGCAATCAGAGAAATGCAAATCAAAACTACTCTAAGATATCATCTCACTCCAGTCAGAATGGCAGCTATTATGCAGACAAACAACAATAAGTGTTGGTGAGGATGTGGGGGAAAAGGTACACTCATACATTGCTGGTGGGACTGCAAATTGGTATAGCCAATATGGAAAGCAGTATGGAGATTCTTTGGAAATCTGGGAATGGAACCACCATTTGACCCAGCAATCTAAAAGTATACTTGCTTCCAAATTTGCTCTCCTCGGACTATACCCAAAGGACTTAAAAACAGCATACTACAGGGACACAGCCACATCAATGTATATGGCAGCACAATTCACAATAGCTAAACTGTGAAGCCAACCTAGATGCCCTTCAGTGGATAAATGGATAAAAAATATATGGTATATATACATAATGGAATTTTTATTCAGCATTAAAAGAGAATAAAACCATGGCATTTGAAGGTAAATGGATGGCATTGGAGAAGATAATGTTAAGTGAAGTTAGCCAATCCCAAGAAAACAAATGCCAAATGTTTTCTCTGATGTAAGGAGGCTGGCTCATAGTGGGTAGGGAGGGGGAACACGGAAGGATTAGATGAATTCTAGATAGGGAAGAGTGGTGGGAGGGAAACGGAGAGGGCAGGGGATTAGCAAGAGCAGTGGAATGTGATGGACATCATTACCCAAAATACATGTATGAAGACTCAAATTGGGTGTCAAGATACTTTATATATAACCAGAGATATGAAAAACTGTGGTATATATGTGTAATAATAATTGTTATGCAAAAAAGTACATGTATAATTTAATGAATTGGCGTAAACATACTCTATATACAAAGATATGAAAAATTATACTCTGTATATGTAATAAGAATTGTAATGCATTCCGCTGTCATGTATTTAAAAAATAAAATCAATAAAACTAAAAAAAAAGTGTGTTTTAGCTCTTCATATTTTTACAATTTGAGTACATACTATTCCTCCTTAAAAAGTCTAAAATTATTTAAAGCTGCTTAAAAATGAATATTAATATTCATATAGAAACCATTCATAAGTCATATGTTGGGTTTTATATTTTGATAATCATTAAATAATAGTATTGACATGTGTTCTTCTGTATGTCAATTGTCACCCGTCTTGCTGCTTCATAAGACATATTTAGAATGTAGTTCCACCTCTTTGTTCAACCTCTGCACACTCAAAAACATATTATAGAAATGTGTGCAAGGGAGAATTCACCTGACTGAAATTATGCCACTTACAAATTTGCTACTTTCTGGAAGTTAGGTTATATAAAGAATTAAGATAATTCTGCTTATACAATATGCTTTCTGGGGAAAATAGCTTGAATTTTGATGAAATTTTAAAAAATCTTCAGAAGGAAGAAATCAATCAAGGACCCACAGCAATCTAAAAGTATACTTCCTTCCAAATTTGCTTCAAATGTGCAGTAATATTTTGGGTTTACACATGTACATTCAGGTAATTTAAAGTGTCTCATGTAAAGGTGATATTTAACATTGTCATCTTTTGGATATATTTCAAAAGTACAATCTGTGATTTATGCTAATAGATTAAAAACTCACTTGTACTTTCTGGTACATTGACAGATCTAATTTTACCATTTTGGAAATAAGTTATTCTCATTCTCTATTTTAAAATCTGAAAAGTCTAATTTTTTACATTAATCACCAATAGATCTGATTCTCCATTTACAACAAATATGTAACCTCAGATTCTAGTTCAGCACATTAAGTAATTTAATATTGCAGGATTTGCTTCTTGGAAGTTGTACAATTATGCATCTTATAAAATTGGTTATCGTTTGTTTTATAATGGAAACTTTCTCTTCCCCTGCTTAAAAAAAAAGAATACATGTGATCAAAATATCTAAAACCATGTTTTATTTCCTAAGGTTATTATGATCCACAAAGAGTCATCATTCTGTTTATTTAAGAACATCACTAATAATGTCTTCTATTTTAGCTGATACTCCTTTTCCTAAGGAAGCTGTCTGACAGTTGGAAAACCTCCCACAATGGATTGATGAATGAAAGGGAAACTTCCTGAGGTGTGAACAACTCTAAAGGACCATTTTGAATACAAGTGGATTTAAGCCTGTAAGTGAAATTTTTGCCCATTGTAACAGTGTGTTTCCTAGTGTGAATCAGGTAGGAGGAAAGTGTTTCTATTAATTATGTTGTATATATAATCCTTCAAAAAATTAGGCTTTCATTTAATTCAAGTTATACAACTCTTCAAGTGAGAATTGTTACCTTGGAAATTATTATGTTGTATTCAATTCCACATGGTCATTGTCTTTAAAATTTAAAGGAATACTTAAACATTATATGCACTTCAGCACAACATTTCAAATCCAGAAACATTTCAGTATTAAGGAATAGAAATACTAAAATTTTCATGAAAAGGAAAATATTAACTAATTTGATTTGATCATTATCCACTGTATGCATGCACTGAAATTTTACTCTGTATACCATAAAAGTATACATATTTATTGCATTTAAAATAATAATTAAAATAGATAAAATATAAATAAAAAGAAAGGAAATTATGAATTTGCTTTGGAGCAAGTCAGTGTGACATTTCCAGTAAGGGAAACTAATCTGGAGCTAGAAGTGAATCTCAAGGGCTGCAATATTTAATGTTTGAGAAAAGAAAAGTGACCTGAAATTGAGACTACAAGAGGAAAATAAGATGCATAATGTGAGAGTTGTAAAGAAAAGAGAGTGTTTAAAAGGCATTGCATTCTCAAGGATATTGATGGTTGAAAAAGTGCAAAATGACAAGTGAAATGAAAAGTTACTACTGGATTTAATGACAGAAATCAATGGAATCTTGGAAAGATCAACTTCTACAGAAGCCAGATTGAGGTGGGTTGAAGAGTGCCTTAGTATGAAGAATCACTGTCAGCAATACAGATATCCCTCTTGACATACATTACTCCTGTAAGGAGGGGAGAAGAGAAATGAAAGGATAATTACAGAGAAATGTGCAGTCAGAGCAAAGAGATTTAAAAATGGTAGAGTCACTTGCATGATTGAATGTTAATGGTGAATGTCTATATACCAAGTGATACAATGATGCGGAAAGTTTTATGTTGGAATGATTTGCCCTTGTAATGGAAGATAGGCAATTTCTGCAATGTAACCAAAGTGAAGTGAGAAAATTGGGTTCAGATACAGAGATATTTTAACATATGTTGGCAAAATGTAGATAAGTCTCTGTAATAATGCTGCATGATAATTTAGGCAAAAAAAGAAAAGAAAGAAAGGGATCTAGGACTTAAAAAGAGTAGATGACACATGAAAGATAATAGAAAAAACGAAGGAGTGAACCAATTATAGAAATGTATGCAATCGAATTTCTGAGCAGGGTAGAGAATTTATAGTACTTAAAGTACTATAATACACTGATTATTATTATTATTGCTGCAGTTTTTCATTACTAGTACTTAGCATCAAGGGTGGAATGATTACTAGAGTGTCATAGGCTGCCATTGCTGAACTAAAGTTTATCTCTTTCTGGGAACTCAGTAAACTACAGTGTCAAGATTCTCTGGGTTCATGTGTCTAGTCTTTACAAATTAAATGTACAAAGATGTGATATGTTATGTCGGGTTCAAAGCAGATAAGAAAACATGTGTTTTCTAAATGTCATTCATACCTACCTGAATGGAAAGAGAGTGATGAGCTCCTGAATGACTGAATAAAGTAAGATCCTCATTCTCCTTTCCCCAACAGACTGCATGTGACAGAGATGAGAAAGTAATATATTTCACTTGAGTGTGTGTGTGTATGGGGGGCGGGTGCGTTTTAAAGAGAATTATTCCAGCCTATTTAACAGTTATCCCAGGATTTTAATGTTGGTGTTTATGCACATGGGTTCTATGGGAAAGGTGAGATAAAAAGAATTCAGATGTTTGTAAGAGAGGATTTATAAGTAAAATTGGGAAAATTAAGCTGGCTCAACAAAACTGAAGATAGAAAATTGGTAATGAATGATTGGAAGATTAAAGGTTAATTGACAATTACAATGAATTCATGCACAATGTAATGAACATAAGGAATTGGAATGTCACACAGGTAAAACAATAGGGAATGGTCAAAATAAAGAAGGTTCACATTAGTGATTTCAGAGGAGGTTCTGTTTAGCTTGATGAAATGATCATTAGAGTTACCAAGGGAATGTGTCAGATTGATAAATGGGAGGTTCACATGGAAGCTATTCCTAGGAAATTAGGAGTTATGAGGTAGAGGACAACAGTGGGAAAGTGTTAAAGTCTTCAAAGAATAAAAAGATTTAACAGAAAAGTGGAATATAGTGCCAAGAGGGAGGAAAATGGAAGCTGATAGTGCAACCTGGCATTCTTAAAAGAACGAGACATTAACAGTTTGCAGAGAACATGTGGATAAAGTTTGGATCATTGAAAATTCTCACAGTATTATGGGGTTGTTCAGGAGCACAAAAAAACATACAGAAGTGCACACGTGCATTTTGAGTTTAATCTTGTTATTTGCAAGGAGAAATGTTCATATCTTGTAGAAATAAACTTTGGTATAGAAGGATGTGCAGAATCAAGTGTGGAGTCAGTAATTCATAGAGTTAAGTATTAATGGTAGCTAATGTAAACATACTTCAGTAATTGCAATACACAATCACATAAGAGACATCTGGTCCAATTCTTGACAGAGGCATTTGCAGTCTTTATTACAATTAAATGAGAAATACAGTATTATAACATTTCTACAATATTCTTCTTTGGAAAATAACTGTCCTTTTGGGTGTATGGGGGGTGGTCTCTTAAGTCCCACGGGACAAAATGTGAGAACTTGAACTCATAAATAAAACATAAATCTTTAACAAAATGAATAAATGACAAATCTGTTCTGCTTGAGTATTGAAAAACAAATGGAAATAGGTAGGAGAGAAGACAATGTGGTAAGAAAAAAAAAAGTAGACAAGTAAGACCTTGGAAGACTAGGCAACTACATGGGTAAAAGCACAGACAAACCCCAAGATGGTTTGATAGATAAAAACTAAAAACAAACAATGAAGGTATCTATTAAAAATTTTGAATCTGGCTATTTTAGTGTGATCCCTTTGCCTTGACTCCAGTACTTTCAATAAAAACACCTTGTGTGAGTATGTATTTTCAGAGTTATTTGAATCTTAGAAAATTCCTCTTTTTCTCATCTCATTCAGTAAAAATATTTAGTCTAAGAAAAAGCTATGGAAGCAGAACTCTAGAAGCAGATGGCACTATGAATATGCAATCCTCCGGAATCCTCAATAACCTTGGAGAGCAATTTGTATTTTCTGTGGATTGTGGAATATGGATTCAAACCATTGTCACATACATCTACAGGAATAAAATAACTCTTGCTGGAATATGACTTACATTAATGGAATCACCTGAGCCATCATTGCAGGTTTAGACCTGCATTTTTCATTAACACAACACTCTTTGTGGCCTCCTAGTATGGGTATTTCAATTACTAATCACAACAATCTTATAAAATTGTTATTATTATTACCCATACTTGGAAAAAAAAGAAAAGAGAAATTTAAGCTTAAAAAGATTGAGTAATCAACATTTGTAAAGCTGATAACTTACAAAGTAACACCTGAACTTAAGTCTCTATGTCTCTAGATTCTACTAGCTCAAGTATTACATCTAAGAAGTCCCTTAAATATTTTTAAACATACAAAAGCACAAGAATATTCAGTATTGGTTTTATAGAAATTTCATAATTTTATAAGATTGCTTCATACAATACACAAACAAGTTTGTTCCTTGAGACTCAATATCATATATAGATTCAGGTGTTTTATTAAGATATTTTATGTACATTACTAGACTGAGAACTTCTATAGCTACTGTCTTTTATAATGCATACCTTCAATATCCTGGGACATGGCCAATGGAAAGTTTGTTTTCTATTGTGTTGGTTCTATATAAAGATGGCTTTTGGGACAGTGAGTATAGAATGTAACTATAGTATAATGTGACCTGAGTGTCACAGGTATCAACAATCCTGCTGTGGTTTTACATGGCCACAGAGTAAACATTTTTTAATAATTACTATTCTGAGACAACTCTCTCTACTTATACAGAAGTGTGTGTGTGTGTGTGTGTGTGTATGTATGTGTATATATATATATATATATATATATATATATATATATATATATATTCAATCAGGGAAGGATCCAGATGAAAATAAACTTCTTTACAAAGAATTTCACTCCTTCAACAAATAATTAATAACTGCATATTAGGTACCAGGTATTATTTAGGGTTAAAAATATGAATTAAACATAAAAATTCTGCCATCCTCTAGCTTACTTCTGGTGTAATTTATTATGTCAAGTACATTTATTAAAGAACAGGACTATCATTGCAAACATAAGCTTTGCAGCAGATCATTTATATATTCCAGTACTTTTTCTTAACTTGCTACTTTTAACTCTAAAATGAGGAAACTTGTAAGAAGGGTATTTGAAGGGTTAATTGCAAAGCAAAGTGTATATATTTACTAGATTTGTAAGAATCTACTTCTCTCTGTAGACATTAGTTTTTAAGCTAATACTGAGCAACATTACTGATTTAGTGAAAACATAACTACTGGTGTCATTAAATATCCTTTTGTCATAGGTTCAAGTGGGCAATTCTCTGCAGAAATGCTTACAACTTCTATTTATTTCATTTCAAATATTTGTGCTACATGACTGTCCCAGGGCTCCCACAGGGCTAATACTCTAGAAGTGGAAGAATAGATTTTCCATAATTACAAGGAGTTTGATGATAAAGAAATTCTCACAAGGGATATCAGTCCTCTATTATTATGCACAGAGTAACTTATTCTTACATGGAAAGCCTGCTGCAGTGAATGGACTTAGTGATGATGAGTCAGAAGTCCTGAGTCTTATTCTTAACTACATGATTTCAAACCATGTGATCCCCATAAATTCACTTTGCCTCACAAACTCTGTTTCCTCATCTGTAAGTTGAGACCAGCATTTCTACTTCTGTAAATTAGAGAGCTATTCTAAGTCTCTGTTGAAAAAAAATGAAAAATTTATCTGAAAACTGCTCTTCAAATATTAGATTGCTTGGCACACAGCAGGCATTCAATAAATATATGCCAACTGAATGGAGATTTTATTATCACTTTCACATCTAGGACTGAAGTGTTTTAATTCATTGTAGATACAGTGAACTAGTATTTGAAGGTAGCAGGGTGACTCATTTATATTTGACAGATAATCAGATTGCACTGCCCAGTTTAATTATATATCTTCATGGGGAGCTAAATTTATGATAGAAAATGAAGGGCAACTTCCACAGCCATTTGTCTACCAGTGTGCACTAATCACAAAAATGAAAATCTGAACTCAGTTAAATGCAATACAAAAATGTGGAGCCAAAATGGGGTCTATTCTCACCAATGAAGATCCAATACTCAATATTGCTACTTTTAATGAATATGTTAAAAGTAACCAACAAATATAAATAAGTGAAAAGACTCCATAGATTTTATGGAAATAGAAAAGCATTTGGACCTGTGACTAAACACCAAAATCAATAAAGATTATTTGTTAAAATAATGACTGTGATGCTATTTTCAATCAAACCACTACAGTTATAATATTGATTATATGCATGTATGCATAATGGAAATTAAAAAAATCAGGTTGCCTAATCAGCAGCTGGATTTTCATTGTAATTGCTTTCCTCACAAGCTTGCTATTTTTCTATACCTATCACAGATTAATGGGACATATAATGTTGGAGTGATATTCTAAGCCAAAAATTTGAAGTCTAAGAATTACAATTACTAAAAATTGTCTCAAACCCCAAAATCTCTGCAGAATTTCAACACCAGCATATAAGTTACTATTTTTAGGTAATATTTATTTGAAGTATAAAAGAAATTAACTTGAAATTCAACAATTTCAAGACATGCCTGATATAAGTCATTCAGACATGACTTCCCATGCTGATTTAGGTACCATGTTTGATCAGAAAGGGACTATTCAGTCATCAAGTAGATATTGACAGTTCTTCCCATTTGGTTTAATCTGTTTCAACACATAATTACTCTGTGGCTCCTGGGTGTAATGTTCTTCATATCTTTTCATTAAAGTGAGGATACAACACATTGCAAAATAATTGTTTTGAAATAAATCATTTTAGGGAAATAGTTAAGAAAACAAATAAATTACAATGAGAAATATGAATTCTGAGGGGAAGAATCTAGATAAACTTTATGAATGAAGAGAATCATTCTGGAATGTAAAGGACAGGTGGATTTTGGAAAACATATGAATTAAAGGACTCTGTAGGATGAAATGTAACTGAGGGTAGGAATTACAGAGATTGTTTTATATTTAAAGTATTTTGAGATAAATAGGTTGATTAATGAAGAAAAATTAGAATGAGGCCAAAAAGCTGCCAGTTTTTAGAAGAATAGCAGAAAGGCTGTGCAAAAGGTATTTGAGCTGAAATACTGCAAGAGAAAGAAAAGGAGAAGGAGGAGAAAAGGAGGCATAGAAGGCGGAGAGCGGGGAAGGGGAGGAGGAGAAGGAAGACTTGTTAACATTATTTCAAAAGTGATTTATGTCTTGCCATTCTTCATTGACATAATTTTTTTTTAAAAAAAGAGTGTCTCAAAATTCTTAGAACACTTTAAGAGACCATTTTTTACATCTATTGAGTCTAATAATAAATTGTATTTTATATGTTTTTAATTTCATTTTTCTACTAATTCTTTTTATTGATATTTAATGAGAGTAGTGGCCCACAATGGAATTGGAAAGAAAATCCCCTTCACCCTTTTAATGATTAATAATTCGAGAAGCACTGGTATAATGCAATAGCAGATTATGATAAATGAGGATGTGCAGAAGTGACAAGGCAGAATAAGGCCAGATAAACTTCCCTGAATGACTAGGTGGAGTTCTCAATTATTTATATGCCATGAGGAACTAGGGAGAGTTTCTGTACCTCCCACTGCTTCCTTTAAGTTATCACCCTACTCTGCTATTGCTGGAGGTTCTCCCTGGAGGCTGTGTTCATTGACAATGTTGCCAGAGGTAAGTCACACTGAAAGTGACAGGTTTAATAGCAGCACTCTGGAAATTCTTCTAACAGCAGCTCTTGCATTATTCTTCATCTAAGTGGATTTCTCAGCATTAAATTTTCTTCTTCCTTGACTTCTCTGATATCAGCTTTTATTCCTTTCCTGTGTTTCTGATACATCCCCATTCTCTTCTGTGGTGACTCTTCTTTCAAAGAAATTACCATTAAATATTCTGTCCCCTAAAGTTCCTCCATCCAAGCGAATGATTAGAAATTTGTTTCTTGTCATATATCATGCTGAAAAATCTGAGAAACATGGTATGTAAGCACCTTCCCTTAAAAAATGCATGTGAACATGTGCAGTTGCATGTTGACTTTGAATATATTTTACTGCACTTGTCTACTAGATACAGAAATTATTTTCTCTTTTATTTATTTAATGAATAAATTACCAAAAATAATGTCAGGATGAAAATTGACTTTAGGTCAATAAAGGTAACCTCTCTTAGAAAGACAGAATGATTATATGGAGATCTCTGAGCATAATTATTCTGTCCACACTAGAATGTAGGTCATTGATATTCCAATGGAAGCAAATTGCAAGAAAATTTATACTGTGAGACACTAGTAGAGAATCTCTGTTCCCATGGAAGATCAAAAAGTTGTTCTGAGTCCTGTGATGCAAATCGCTAGAACCAGTCTCTTTTTGTGTGGCACTTTTGTAAATATCTATACTGAAAAGAGTATGAGAACTGAGATCAGTAAGGGATGAGGTCAGTAATTTTAGGATGCCAAGCATGAAGCAGCCTTAACTCTGAGGAAAAGTAGAATCATCATTCTGTAAAGAACACTAGAGTTCCTGTCAAGCTTCAGACACCAGCAAGTCATCTCAGGAGTGAGAAAACTCTGACCATGTATGAATATTCCTAGCAGTGACTCAAGGCTCCTGAGGAATATTGAAAAAAAAAAAAAAAAAGGAAGAGCCAGCATTTCTCTCTACCTGTCTGAAATGAAGGAACTGTACACAAGAACCACAAGAACAATTTTGAAAGGTTTTCCAGTTTGGAGGAAAGGGTTACATTAAAGGTTAGAGTCAGGACTGACTGTAAATCTGGGGACTGAGGAGACTGAAATAAATACTTGAAAAATGAAACAGCTATAAATGCTCATATTTCAGGTTTACTAATTATGAATATATTACTAAACTAAGTGAAAAGAGTAACATATTTATTCTCCTGATCTTTTGTTTAAAGGAAAATTAATAAACCAATGGAAGAAAAATATCACCAAAAGTCAAATTTGACAAATAAAAATCATGATTTAATTTTGCTCAAAAATTCTTTCAATGATATTGCATTTATTTGGTCTGAAAAGGAGAGTTAAATGACAATGTGTTTATTACCATGTGAATTTAATGAATGATATCTCTCATTTTTCTGAATACCTGCAAAAATAATGGTTTATAAACACATCAGGAGCAAATGTGTTAGTAAGAACTCCCTCAGTATAAACTCCCTGAATATACGTTTGCATTATAAACTTAATACTATTTCTAGAATTCAGCGATACTCTTCAAGCCATGTTATTTTTATTTTTGTGTCCTCATATCAATGCTGAGGTTTATTTTTGCTAGTCCTGCCACATTTCTGCAATAATTCCACATTTTGATTCAAAGGGAACTTTTTAAAAAATGAACATTTTCATTGTCATCAATTCTCTGCATGCCAAAGAAATTAATAAGACAAAGTCATCCTCAAACTTGCTATGTGTAAGTATTTTTATCACATTAAGAAGCTCAAGGAGTTCATCTAATTTCCACTTCCTAGATGTTATTTTGGTCATCAGGGGTCATAGTTTATCAGCACCATCTGTAATTCTGATTTCAGAATCCTAAATAAAGAATCCCTTATTAGTATACTCTAAAACATTGTTTAAGACAGTGGGTATCTCCATGCTAATTCTTGGGTCTTACCACACAGTTTTACTGAAGCAGCAATTCCAGGGATGGAACCCAAGAGACTATGTTTTTAACAAGTCCTCCAGGTGATTTGGCTGCATGGTACATTTTAAAATCCATGGTTCTAAGTAAACAACCTTCTAATTAAATCTAACCATAAAATAAATCATTCTTTTCAAATTGTATAGAGGGGACTTTTTTTTAAGAGAGAGAGAGAGAGAGAAAGAGAGAGAGAGAGAGAGAGAGAGAGAGAGAGAGAGAGAGAGAGAGAGAGAGTTTTTTGATATTTATTTTTTAGTTTTCGGCAGACACAACATCTTTGCATGTGGTGCTGAGGATCGAACCCAGGCTGCACGCATGCCAGGCGAGTGAGCTACCACTTGAGCCACATCCCCAGCCCAGAGGGGACATTTTTCTTTTCAAAATAAAAGATAAAATTTGTCTTAAAGTTTAATAAATTTCTTTTACTCTGGAAATTTGGGAAATATCTATACAAAAATAAAAATGATATATTTTACTCCCATTTCATTAAAAAAAAATTCTATTACGGAAAATAACCCCAAATCTTGACTCCAACCAGTGTGATGTCATTCACAGTGGTAAACAAGACATGTTCCAGTAAGGTTGACTGTGATTTTAATATTGTACATGCAAATGTTGCAAGCTATGATTCTTGATGTTGTATGGTGCTGATTGCTAACTAGATATGTTAGCAAATATTATAGATGCCCAACTAAGCACAAAATACACTGTATATATTTTATTAGAAGATGGGCTTCGCAAAGACAAATTTGACTCATTTAGACCTTTGACATATTTCATTTAGTAAGGCATGAAAGATTAAGTTAAGAGATTGAATGCTCAAGATGGTGACTGTAGTTAATAATAAGGTATTATGTACTTTAAAATTTTAAAGTAGATTTAAAATGTTCTTATTAAAAAGCATAATAAATATGAGTTACTGGCTATAGTAATAAGATTAACTTAGATATTCCACATTGTTTACATATACTAAAACATTGTGTTGTATACCCTAAATATATACAATTTTTATTTGTCAATAAAAATAAATAAAGCTTTTTTAAAAAGGTATGTGAACACAGGCACAAGTGTAGGAACTGGCCATGCAGAGGAATGAAAACATTCTTATCCAGTTGCATGATGTTGGAAGATATAATTTATTTCTTGATGACCAGGCTCAATACCAGAATAAACATCATTTTGGAGGAATTGGTTGCTACAGTGTCATGTATCAATGGTCTCATAGCTATTGTATTTCTTTCTGACAAGCCATAATTTGACTTAACCACTTTCAGAACAAATAGCTTCACCAATTTATGCCAAGCCATGTGTAGAATCTTTAGTATGATTACATCATAAGCAAATTGTAAGATGCTTTAAGGCAAAAACTGGGGCAAATCCAAGATTTAATTTGTGTTCAGTCTTGCTCAAATGGAACTTAGTTTTCAAATGCATTTTCAGGATGGACAGTTATGATGAGCTCTGTTAATTCTACTGGATCCATGCTTACATTGCTAAATCCCTGACCAAAATAAACTACTGCTGCTTTTTAACAGCATTACATTTTGTACAGTGTGTCAATCCAAAATATGAGACACTTTCAGCCTGTCTGCCTGCTTTCCTTCCTTTTTTTTCTCTCCTTTATGAAAGTCCAATGCAGATATAGAGGCCCATAATTGAAATGATTATCTGTATTTTTTGTTTGATTCTGTGGGAAAGTATGATGAGCACCATGAGATAGTGATAGTGATGATATCCTTACTGCTATTGCAGAATATTTCATGATAGTATTTGGAGGCAAATAATGTATTAAGCTAGACTATAAGGGTTTTCAAATAACAGGAAACAATCCATTATGATGCATGGAAAGCCTATGTATAGACTCCCACAACCACTCCTGAGATTTTAGACTACTAACTAACATCCAATCCTCTTAGAGGAACCATCCACATCTGTCATTTCTATTATCATGTACACAGTGAAATACCCAAACCAAGTGTCCTTGTAGAACTTTGGTTTGAAGTCAATTATGACTTAGCCAACACTGCACATGACAGCTTCTCCTTAAAGGGTATTACAATCTTAGAGTTGATGTGTTCACAATTTCCTATTTATTTCATTTTTTCTCAATGTTTCTCTTTATCTTTACTGACATTTTAGCACTACTACTTAGGTAGTTTCCCAATTGGAACATTATGTTTAACATTCTCATAAATAATCAAAAGAACATTTTAATAAAATTTATTTCTAACATCTATCCATATTTTTCCTTCTCCCCACTCCTCTTTTATTTTTCCTATTTTGTAGTGTTAGGGCTCAAATCCAAGACTTTGCATATGCTAAGCAAGTACTCTATCACTGAGCTATATCTTCAGCTCTCACATTTTTTCTTGATACCTGTGACCTACTTCAACTGATTGTCTAAATTTCTGAAATAACTTTCTAACTAAATACCTAGAATTAAGTTGTTTCTTCTTTGATTTATCCTATATGAAAATATCTGATATATTTTTGTCACAAGCCAAAACACATTATACTCCTTTCTTAAAACCCTAGTCACTTTCCCCTGAGAAGAAACAAGCCAAACGTCTTCACCTGGATGCCCATAATCTTTTCACCAGGGTACTCCTCCATTCCTACTCCTGCTGTTTGAAAATTGTATCAGTGCAAAAAGTCTTTTAGGGACTTCAAGAGCATTCTGTGAATTTATACAAAATTTACGAGTTTACATTGGCCCTTAGTAAAGTGAAGTTAGTTTTTCCCACTAGATTACATCATGCACATGAAATTAATTTTTTTCATACATAATAGAGTGTGGATTTTCCATTTCCACTACTAGGTTTCAATTCCCCAAGACTATGGTTTGAGGGAAATTAGCCTTCTAGGTTTTGGTTTTCTCAACTGTAGAAGATGTACATCTGCCACATTGGGTTGAAGTGGGATAGGATTGATGAGGCACTGCAAGTTAGGCAGGTAAAGTCCCTACTTTGGGCTAAATAAACTGTTATATAAATTGCTTTTTTATACTAAATATTCTTTCACCAACACTACTTCAGAATCATTACTTCTATTAATTAATTTTCTAAATCTATTCATTCAACACTTTATCCTATGCTTTATGCTGGCTGCTGGAATGTTGGATTAGGCACTGACTTCCTTAACAAGACTCCTGAAGTGCAAGAAATAAAATCAAGAATCAATAAATGGGATAGATTCAAACTGAAAAGCTTCTTCTCAACAAAAGAAACAATCAGTGCAGTGAAGGGAAAGCCTACAGAAGGGGAGCAAATTTTTACCACATGCACATCAGGTAGAGCACTAATCTCCAGGATGTATAAAGAACTCAAAGAACTTAACACCAATAAATAAATAAATAAATAACCCAATCAATAAATGGGCCAAGGAACTGAAAAGACACTTCTCAGAATATAATATAATATCAATCAACAAATATATGAAAAATGTCAACGTCTCTAGCAATTAGTTAAATTCAAATCAAAGCTCTTTAAGATTTCATCTCACTCCAGTCAGAATGGCTATTAAGAATACAAACAACAATAAATGTTGGCAAGATTGTGGAGGAAAAGGCACACTCATACATTTCTGATAGGATTGCAAATTGGTGCCACAAATCTGGAAAGCACTATGGAGATTCCTTGGAAAATTTGAAATGGAGCCATCATTTGACCCAGTTATCACACTCTTCAAGTTATACTCAAAGGACTTAAAAACAACATACTACAGTGACACAGCAGCACAATTCACAATAGCTATATTGTGGAACAAATGTAGATGCC